>NC_074690.1:22375329-22675329 GCF_029448725.1 Salvelinus fontinalis | reverse complement strand
TGCTGGGTAAAAGTGTATCACTTTTAAACAAACGCAGCGACATCAACGCAGCGACATCACATTAATCTTGTGTTGTTCCCTCTGGCGACAGAAACACTTACAATGGGAAACGACATGATACATAGGGGCTGCCATCTCCACAGCTTCACCCTGCAACAGCATTGGAGGCAAATGGCTTTTGATGAATTCGATAGTTAATTCCCCTCCCAGCCATGTTTACAGTAACAGTTCAATACTTCACTCCATCAGGAAAGTTTCACACCATATTGGATCTGATAAACTGATTTAAAGACCCACTGAGTAACATGGCATTGGCAGTGCTGAAGCCCACAAATCTGTCTATCTGCCTGCCTGTCTGTCTGTTTGTACGCCCATTATTATTCCTTCCGTCTGTTTGCCTGTCTGTCTGCATTGTTTTTGATGTGTCTTCATGACTTCTCCTCAGACAATTTTTCGTAACAACACAAACATGACGTGGTGTTGAGTGAAATATCTGCTGAGGCTTTGGCATAGTAATGAAAGATCTATAGCACTCATCTGTTTAAGTCATTTTGCGTTTTTGAGGTGAACCTTTTTGCTTCAGAATGGAGTTGTTGACGAGCAGCCGTACACGAAACGAGCAGCAGTACAATATGTAATGCCTTTTCACTGAAAGGCAAGCTGAAAGTGAATGATACCATCAATTGATAAGATGACCAGATATGATTATCATAAAAATCTGAACAATAACCTTCATTTTACAATGCAGAGGCAAAGGCCTACATGTAAATCATGTTGCAAAATGGCTATTACTACTAAACAGCAAACACACCTCTAAAAGGAGATGATACTTATGCAGACACACTGGAAAAGTACACAACCAAGACATTCAAGAAGAAACCGTTGAATGATCATAAAGTTTACACTCAGATAAGGTATTGACCTCATACCAGATAGTAGCCCTAACTTCCTGCAGAATTAGGTCCTCCCCACTCTTCATAGCATTCCTGTGTTATCAGACTGGTGGTGCTGGGGTCTCTGTGGATCTGCCTGTCCCTGGACAAGCCCTGATCCTGGTGATACTGTCCAGGGAACAAGCTCGACTGCGAAGGGGAGAAGATTATAAACGACTATAAATTTGGGGAAGATTACATTAAAAACTCATAGGAATCCAAGACAGGCTGACTACACCCACACTGGCCACCCCAAGCCAGTAGTGCATGACTCAGGGAAGAGTTGATCTAGATTAAGATAATGTTGTTTGACAGTACTCTTCTTTTTGGAATATATTTCTTTATGAAATACTCTCTAGTACTATTGTCTGACTTCTGGGAACATTCAATAAATTACCTGGTTTTCCAGAAATTCTGCTTGGAGGATTCTGTATTTCCTTCTTATTACCTCCTGATTCCAGGAATCGTTCAAATGGGATTTCAGGAAAACCAAGGAATTTGTAGAAAACGTTTGCAACCCTTGTCTGACAATATTTTTATATGTAAAGTAAAGTTATCTGGCAGTACTCCTCATTCTGGAATTGTCTGACTAAACTATTACCTCTTGAATGGTGTTTTTTCTGTTAATCTCCTGTGCAGACAAGCTATCGACCTACAACTCCTACAACAGTTTTGTCATCCTCTCTCTTCGACTGGTACTGATTGTCTGTACTGTACCATGCTCTTCTGCTCGGTGGAAAGTGCTGTGGAAGTTTTGGGTAAGGCAGAAATCTTGCCTTGCTCAGAGTCAGGGTCTCACCACTCATCATCCCTAATGATCTCCATATGGGCTGACTGCAGCTCAATGCCAATGTACTCACTTCCTGTTCTGACTAACTATAGGGAGTCACACCAGTGGAAAATCTTGAACTCCTGGTGTAGAAGAAACTAATACAGGGAGTTATTTCTGACCCTGTGACTTGACAAAGAGGAACTCCATGCCTAAGAGCCTATCACTAGCTTGGATTCAGTTTGAAGAACAGGCCCCAGTATACTGTAAGGCCAGGGTAACGAATGATAATCCATGGACACTGTGACTTCAGATAAGACTCATGGTATACTTAGAGCAACACAACTTCAGGGACAAATAAAATAAAATGAGAAATCATATGAGCAGAGAGCTGGCATCTGGCTTGGCACCAAACTCTAAACTAAACAACTATCCCAGAAACCTCTGCTCTTTATACCCAGAGCAACAGCATCCGGTATGAAAATAAAGATCATCCAATTACGGTCCCACAATACCCTCTGTCTCTCATAGAAACATATTTCAACTTACCTTTTACCACAGTGTAAACATCAAAAACACACATTATGGAAGGGCAAGATAAATATCATGCAATGAATAGAGGAGTGAAAAGGCCTGGAGTGTCACTGAAGCAAATCTTCACTGAGTGCATTGTGGGCGGCTCATGCAATTTTCAGCCACAATACTGTTTTGATGTCAATCTTTCATGATTCAATACACTGTCTAGTCTCTCTCTGCCCAGAACGTCGTCTGGATGTCCTCTCTGACCCCTCTTTATAAACCCATCATCTCTGCTGAGCTGAGGGAGAAGGCACGGTACAGTTCCTTAGCTCGCTTGTAGTATTGAATAACTGCAGAGGGAAGCAGTGTGTCTATTGATGTTGGCCACGCAGCTTAGCACACCCCAACCACCCTTTTCTTTTGTTACTGTGATTCTAACCTTTAATCCAATATGTGACCTTTCTCCTTGTTGTTTAACTGATTTCAGACAGACTGAAAGACATACTTAACTTGGTAAAAGAACAAAAAACCTGTAAGAGGTTAATATAATGGTATTCAGACCTAAACAAACAGATTTTGACTGTAATTTTTTCATTCCAAATGAGATTAACATGGTAGAATTTAGATTACGTAGATAAGTCTTGTACAGTATATCGCTGTAATATGCATGCGGTCTCTCTCTCTCTCTCTCTCTCTCTCTCTCTCTCTCTCTCTCTCTCTCTCTCTCTCTCTCTCTCTCTCTCTCTCTCTCAGTGCTGGTTCAGCAGACGCTTCTTTCCTGAATGAGCACTTCCTCGTCTGGGCCCTGGGATCAGTGGGGTGGCTGTTATGAGGAATGTGGAACGGAGGAGAGCATCAGCACAATGATCCCTCTCTCCCTCTCTTTACCTTTCACTCTTTCTCGTTCGCTCTCCCTTCTCTCGTTCCTTCCCCTCTCCTTTTCACCTATATCGCTCTATATAATATCCTTGACCCTCCTTTTCCTTCTTGTTCCCTCTCCTCTCTTGCATGGTCAGGACACTGGGAATATGAACATGAATTTGAACATCTTTAACTAGCTGGTATTCCTGTATGCTGCACTTACCATAAGATACCACTATTCACCAACATCATACATGTATCTATGTGTTGTGTATTTGTACTCTCTTACAATGAAGTAAGTGTTGGCAGCTTTCTCTAAAAACAACATCCAAGCAGGGATATGATGAGACACCTCAGATATTCTCCTCCAGTTTCAAGCATTAACCAAGGTTATGAAAAAGTGCTCCAGACTCACAAATCATTAGTTACCTTAGAGAACATCTCTACTATATGAATACCAGACAGAGCTCAGCGCCGGCCCTGATTGGCAGATCTGGGAGTTTCTGTGAGTGTGGTCCATTCAGGTCATGGCTACAAGGGATCCAGCTTTTGTCAAATGAACATTGAAAGTAAAAAAAAAAAAATATCCTAACCTTAACCTAATTCTCCTAACCTGCTACGTTAATTCTCATTACCTGCTGCGTAAGTTCTCCTAACCTGCTACGAAAAGTCAAATCCAACTGACGTTAATTTGATAAAAGCTGTATCCCTTCTAGCCATGACCGTCCGTACCATTGTCTTGCCAGTTTTCTGGGCGCAGAGAGTGTGGGAACATGACCTACATTATACTGGAGATTGGTTGCAGATGCAGCCTCGGTGCTGTTGTAGCAGGGAGCTGCTATTGAATTAGCAAAAACCCAGGCTTCCTCTGAGGTTTACCCCCAAGCATGAGATTTCTCTCTTGGAGGAGGTCTGGAAGTCTCCTTACATGTTCTCTATCTTACTATGAGTAGAGAGACACAGAGAGAGAGAGGGAGACAGAGAGATGACAAGGAGAGAGACACACAGAGAGAGAGAGACAGAGAGATGAAAAGGAGAGAGACACGGAGACAGAGAGATGAAAAGGAGAGAGACACAGAGAGAGAGGGAGACAGAGAGATGAAAGGAGAGAGACACAGAGAGAGAGGGAGACAGAGAGATGAAAAGGAGAGAGGGAGACAGAGAGATGAAAAGGAGAGAGACACAGAGAGAGAGAGGGAGACAGAGAGATGAAAGGAGAGAGACACACAGAGAGAGAGAGGGAGACAGAGAGATGAAAAGCAGAGAGAGAGAGAGAAAGAGAGAGAGAGTGAGCTTCTATCATAAGATACATTTCACTGCGGTGCATAGAGTAGAAATTGCTTTCTTGCATGAAATGCCATCACACTGATATCTGTGTAAGTGTAAGACACAAGACACTTGTAATTTCATCCATGTGATATGCGTACACTCATTAAAACATAATCAGCCATTCTCAGGTTATGGGAATTTGTGGGCATCTCTCATCAGGTAGCTTATTTTGATCAGTTGGTTTTTGTTAAGGCTGCCACTTCTTCCAACCAACATAACATGTGGTCATAACACTTGTGTCCATAGAGACAACATCTCCATATAAACCTCCTGCAGCAAACTCATGTGAGACGTGAGACATTTCCTCAACAAGAGACCAGTCAGTAAAAAACAGACTTCTGCACAGTTTTTGCAACAATATGAACAGTTTATTGTAGAGGTGACCGTGGTGACGGTGACATAATTTGTCATGTGCTGCTTTCCAAGTTTTCTCGAGTAAAACTACCCTCTGTTTGCGAAATTCATGACTCATATAACCAGTATCACCTTCTTTCCCAAGCACTCCCTTTTCCACAAGGTTTGCCGTTGAGTTCAATTCTCCGCTGGCAAAATTAACAGAGGGCCGTTTTCCATGGAAAAGGATTTACCAGATTGGGAATGGGGCCCAGAATGTACCACACACTGTGGTTACTGTACTGTATCACGGCTATTGACAGCTAATGATGATGCTGCTGTGACGGCTGTCTAATAGCTCCTTTAACCACACTCGTTTCAGGGATTTGAAACACATTCAGACTGCATTGATTAACTGCTTTGCCAGGGAAAACATGCCACAATGATGCTCACCAACGAGCAAGGATTCCTATGCTGCTCTACGACTTGTATAGCCAACCACAACCCCTAAGGTCCTCTGCCAATGGCCATATTTGAAATTGGTCAATGACCCTGTTAATAGCCTGTGTGATTAATCTATTCATAACGTCACTGCCAAGTGAATTACATGATTATTTTGTTATTAACATGGTTTATAGAATAACATGGTTGAGTGAGGTTTTCCTGAACACTAAAAGATTACATTTCTTCCCAACATCTCACATAAGGAGACAATTCAAAACATACAGTAAACCCCACACACCTGGGTGAAGTGATGTCACCCAATAACATTTCCAGATGTTTGTAAAATTGGGTAGACTTTCCTAACTAACTAAGCTTAATGGGCCTTTAAAGGGTTACTGATGTGTTTTTTGTTATATATATATCACTGCATTCCAAAACAAATTGGTCTCCATATCAGCATTCAATGAACCAACAATGTGCTTTGGGCCAATCGATATGGGAAAACCCACTCAACCATGTTAAACCCATTGTAAACCCAATCCCTCCAGAACTTTCATTATGCACACTTGGCCACTATTCCCTGTGATTAGTAATTGTATAAGTGTGTCCTTGGTTTACCATTGTCCTGTCAATTATTGTTCCCATGTCCGTTGGTGGTGTGAGTACCTATGTGTTGGTGCAGCTGTTATGCTGCGTGTCTTATCTATTGTGTATTACGGGTATCGTCCCGTGGCGTTCAACGAGGTTTACCCTCGCTCTTTTGTTTGGGTACAGCCCAGTGTTTTAGTATATGTGTTTGTTTTGAGTGTATTAAAAAACCCTATTGTGTATTCCTGCGTCTGTCTCCAAATCCTTTATACCAGCGTGACACCCACTCAACCGTGTTAAACCCATTCAGCTGTGTTAGTCTACTTTCACGCCCTGATCTGTTTCACCTGTCTTTGTGATTGTCTCCACCCACCTCCAGGTGTCTCCTGTTTTCCCCATTAGTCCCCGGTGTATTTATCCATGTGTTTCCTGTCTCTCTGTGCCAGTTTGTCTTGTTTTGCCAAGTCAACCAGCGTTTCTCCTAGCTCCTATTTTTCCCAGTCTCAGTTTTTTCCTAGTCCTCCTAGTTTTGACCCTTGCCTGTCCTGACGCTGAATCTGCCTGCCTGACCACTGCCTGTCCTGACCTCAAGTCTGCCTATCCCCTGGTACTGTTTGGACTCGTACTTGTTCACTGAACCCCTGCCTGTCCTGACCTCGAGCCTGCCTATCCCCTGGTACTGTTTGGACTCGTACTTGTTCACTGAACCCCTGCCTGTCTTGACCTCGAGCTTGCCTATCCCCTGGTACTGTTTGGACTCGTACTTGTTCACTGAACCCCTGCCTGTCCTGACCTCGAGCCTGCCTATCCCCTGGTACTGTTTGGACTCTGACCTGATCACTGAACCCCTGCCTGTCCTGACCTCGAGCTTGCCTATCCCCTGGTACTGTTTGGACTCGGACCTGTTCTCTGAACCCCTGCCTGTCCTGACCTCGAGCTTGCCTATCCCCTGGTACTGTTTGGACTCGGACCTGTTCTCTGAACCCCTGCCTGTCCTGACCTCGAGCTTGCCTATCCCCTGGTACTGTTTGGACTCGGACCTGTTCTCTGAACCCCTGCCTGTCCTGACCTCGAGTCTACCTATCCCCTGGTACTGTTTGGACTCGGACCTGTTCACTTAACCCCTGCCTGTCCCCAGCCTGCCTTTTGCCTACCCCTTTTGGTATAATAAATGTCGGAGCTCAACCATCTGCCTCCTGTGTCTGCATTTGGGTCTCGCCTTGTGCCATTATACAGCCCTCGGCTCTGACATTTAGAATAGATTCATTATGATATCAATAGGGTCATTGACCCACTTCAATTATTTCAAATAATTATTTGTTGTATAAGCCTCATTGGAGTATCATTGGAAGTGGATCATCTTAATTTTAACATGACAATTATCCTCAAGTGTAATTTATCTCCCCATAACACCATGTTACAGCTTTCTAAAATCATGTGACAAATGTTTTTGTTTTCTTGATCAACAAATAGTTTGGCCATTTTTGTGTGTATGTCTGTCATTACAAGAAGTCAGGTGTTCCGACCTGGTTTTGTCATGGCTAAGTAACAGCATATAGTGTTTGCCCAAAACGGAGCCCTCAGAAGCAGGCGAGCTCAGTGGGAAACAGCCCTGCCTTTCAGCCCAGCGCGTGTACTTAATGAATTTCGACACGTTCCCCATTCCTTTCTATCTCCCCTACCAAAATGAATAGAGGCAGGGCTCTACACTGAAAGGCTACGAGGGGAAATCTAAATGAAAGGAGATATTGTGTTGACACTATGGGACTTCCTGTCTGTATATTGTCTGCTTTCACAATATCCAATAACAGTGGGTCATGTTACAACGTTACAAGATAAGGGATCTAGAGAGCTGCTACAGTATGTCTATTGTTTGAATAAGAGGAATTTTATCAACTGTGATCTCTCTTTAGGCTCTGGGAGGAACATGATTTCTAAGCCCATGTGAGAGCCATACTATGTGATCATGACACCAAATCCACAAGCACGACGAGATCACACGATCAGAGTCCAAGACCACACTATCAAGATAACGCCAATTCCTGGCACAACTGCAGTTTATAGCTTCAATTAGGCATTTCTCTTGGTGAGGTACATTTCACTATATCTAATTCCTCTCAGTTTATGCAACATTTTCACAGAAGACCCTCTGTGATTTGTCTAAAAGAGATGAAAGTACAGGCCTTTTTCAAAATAACCTGCTGTCTAATTAAGGCTGTAGACAGACAATAAGATGCCTCACTTGGCCAATTAGAGATAACAAACATTAAATGAAATATGTTTGGCTGTAACAGCAGCCATCTCACTCTCTCCATCCCTTTCTCCCTCTCTCTTCCATATATCCCTCTGTCTCTACACCCCACCCTTTTTCCAACTCTGCCTCTTAATCTTTCATCCTTCCCTTTCTCTCCATCTCACTCTCCATCCCTCCCTTTCACTATCTATCTCTTTCTCATCTCTCTCTCTCTAATCACTGCACAGTTGTGGGCCAGGCATGGCAGCGTGCCATCAGGATTGATTTGAAGACCCTCCTCCTGAAAAGAGGACAATGAGGCCGAGGAGGTGGGTGCACGGGGGCTCGCTTCTGATTAAATTCCACACAATATTTTCCTCAGAGTGTTCCACCCCCTCAACACATACCCCTCCGCCCCCTCTGTATCCCACACATCAGCTGGTCACAATGATTATAATAACACCCTGTGCCTAGGTCAGACCTGGTAATGCCAGCAGTCACATGTGAGGGAGGTGATATAGTAGTGTTAGCATAGCAGGGGGTGATCTCATTGTCTGGTCTCTGAGGTGTTGTTTTATCTAATGGATGTGATGATACCAGACACACTGCCGATGCTTGACTGAAGGCCCTTTGACAGCCGATTTATGATCTCTTCATAATTTATTTATGATTTATTTGAGTAGGGACCCTTGACATTACTGTGCTGTATGTCTGAGAGAAGTAGTTATTGTCCATTTTTTATTTAACCTTTATTTAGCTAGGCAAGTCAGTTAAGAACAAAGTCTTATTTTACAATGACGGCCTAGCCCGGCCAAACCCTCCCCTAATAACCAGGATGACGCTGGACCAATTGTGTGCCACCCTATCGGACTCCCAATCACAGCCGGTTGTGATACAGCCCGGGATCGAACCAGGGTCTCTAGTGACATCTCTAGCACTGAGATGCAGTGCCTTAGACCGCTGCGCCACTCGGGTCAATGCCCTGCTCTCTTGCTGTGTTCCATGGGAGAATCAGTGGTGTTGTGCTGCCACCTTAAATTTCCTGACTTCTTTTCCATGCCCCACTAAATCATCAGATGTGGTTGTACTACTTCCTGTTGTTCTATTGTTCCCATTTCTCCAGATAGACATCAAATCTCCAATAACACCCTGTTGCCCAGAGTGCATTGCAGAGCTCTAATGTGGCTCTGGTCAAAAGTAGTGCATTATAAGATACAGGATAGGTTGTGAAATGAGATGCATAATGAGCGAATGGTATCTGAAACCCTTCCCCATTATATTAGATATTCAATACCAAATGCCTCAATGTCTGTCCTGAGATGTCTTTTGTCTAAGAAGCATCTAAGGATATCATCGAGAAAGGAACGACTCAGTGAGTCTGAATATCTAGTAAGATGCTTTATGGATTTCAGTACAAGCATTGTTTTATGCATTTCATTGTTCTTCATTCTGACAGTCTCCCAACAGTACCCCAGTCTCTCATGCAGTCATGGAAACCCCTGGAGTGTCTGTGCCAATGGTGCCAATATCCATCCCCGTCAGCTCAGAGGGAGCTGATGCCATTGTAGGACAAGCCTGGCACTGGTAGGGTTCCAGCAGGCCTGGCATGGGACACACAGGGGAGGGCATCCTAAATGGTTATTTGTGTGACAGTGGAACAGAGCTTAGTGCCATGTGTTTCTGAAGATCCCTTTGGTTAGAGGGGGAATGAAGGAGCCGTAATCCTGTTGCATCTCCATAATTCCTGCAGCAATTAACATGAATGAAGCTGGTGAAAAGGCAGATGGGATGTTAACTAAGGGCCCTGAGATAAAAGAGGGTCATTTGTACCAATCTGTGACTGTCCTGTCTAAAATACGAGGAAACCAGAATCTTAAGAGTTCTCAAGTGTTTGCTTGTATTCACAGTGACATAATTTGAGGATTTTACTTTTCAAGGATAGTGTTGGTTGATTTCTGACTGTGTAAGCAAGCATGGGTTGATGGTGAGTATGGATGTGGTAGAGACTGGGAACAGCACAGCTGTGTGTGTGTGTGTGTGTGTGTGTGTGTGTGTGTGTGTGTGTGTGTGTGTGTGTGTATTCAAGTGTCTGTGTGTGTGTGCGCACACGCACGCGAGTGTGTGTGCATTCAAGTGTGTGTGCGTGTGTGTCTGTGTATGTGTGTATGTGTGTGTGTGTGAGCGTGTCTGTGTGTGTTTTGGAGGTATTCCCCGTCTGTGTAGCCTACTTATAAGTGACCACTTTCATTCTTGCATGAAGAAAAAAAAGAACTTCGAGGCACATGATCATATGTGCTTTTGTTAAAAAGTCATAAGGCACATCTTTCATTTCAAGGCACAGATTGGTTCATGCTCCCTAATTAATTCAATTAGGCTGATTAAAGTGAGCATGATATGGACAAAATGAATATTTACGTATAAACTAATGTATATGCCAATGCCTGAAGATCACCGGGTTATGGTTAGGGAAATGGTTATCATTAAATGATGTCACAGAAATATCAAAACTGGAACATTTGCTCCGTTATTGCTTTGATGAACGTGTATACCAGCCAGCATGACCCGTCTTCATAAAAAGGACGCGTCTCCTTTAAGAGAAAATGGGGCGCAACATCTACAATGGTAGGGGTGCACAAACCGACTGAGAATGAAAAATAGCATCATATCTCTAGCACCAATTATTTATCGTTAACAATTCATCAACAGTTATGTTATAATAATCAAAAAATATGAACTTAAATCATTATACGAAGATTAATATGCAAGAACATTTGGAATGTGTCCCTTGTCACCCCTTTCACTGGCGCCGTGATTGTCTGGATACGGACTGTAGAGTGCGCTGCAGATTGCGTTGAATTAGCTGTTTGGTGTTGCCCATACAGTTTGGAGGCCATCCCCACACGTTCCGTATAACGGAAAGATACTGCAGCATCCTTTGTTTTCCTTCGCTGGGTATCAAGGTAAGGAATTTACCTATGGTTTACCATATGCTTGTCTAGTAGCCGATATATTCTGCACAGACTGGCGTTGCCATGCATTCTTGACTTCTTTCGTCCGTTTCCCTCAATTCTCCATCACCTTAGGCTGAATGGATTGTTTGAATGATGTCAACTAGCTAGCTAGTTATTAAACACAAAATATGAAATAAAGTCAAATCTGAATAAAGTCAATTTCAGAATAAATTCGTGAACATGTGCGACGTCGTGTTTCAACCGGCATGCAAGCACCAGGCAACGTTCGTGCGTACTCCACTGTTGTTTTTTTGGCTCACAATGCTCCATACAGGTTGTTGGTGGCTGTAAATTAGTAGCTACACTAGTTCTACAACGTTGCGTCATTACATCAGCCTGAATGAAGCAGCAGGTCACAACGAAACGATGTAACTAAACCTCAATGTTGCTCTTTTTTTGCGGTTTAACATTCTGTCATTATGATGTTTTGGGTGGCTCGAGCGCTGGGGGATTGCGTAGTCAGCATCGTTATTGTATGATTGTATGTGGTTATGAGATGGGACATAATTCGAGTAATTGCCCGATAACAAGCAGGGAAACTTGGACTCGTCAGTCCACTGAGAACATGGCATACAGGACAATACAAGACAATCTCTTCTGAGATATTGTGGTGTTTGTCTGTTTTGACTGACATTTTTAGGCAGACACACACTGTCTTTATTAAATAAGGGGCAAATTAGTGGAAATGAAGTGCAAGTGTATTGCATTGATTATATAGTAGCATTAGGTCTGTTAGCATCGAGTGCCAATAGTTTAAAGCGGCAATCAGCAGTTGAAACATTAACTAAGTGTAGTCCCCGCCCCTGTTTCGGGTAAGGGATGGGGCTGGAGAATTGTAACAACTCTCAAATTCATAGACAGAGCTATGGATGCAAGTACTGACCGTCCATGATATTAACATTATAGTTTTAACCATGTTTTGAGGCTCCTATATAGTGTTTGTTTACATTTACTTTGTTTACATTTACTTTGTTTACAAACATTGGATTGAAACAAGCTTATATTTTGGGTCTGATGTGGTACAACAGTTGAACTAAGTTGAACTAACTCTGGCTGAATAATTTGATCTACAGTGCCTGGTACACAGCTGCACACAACAGGTTTAGTGTCAAAAGCTAAATATTGGGATTAGAATGTGTATGTGTGTGTTCGTTGGTAGGCTGGCGTGGAAAACGCATTTGGGTAGTTTGTATCAGTGTGAACAGATTCTCAGGAAAATACGAGGGAAAAGCATTAGGCTTGTGTAACGGATGTGAAAGGGCTAGCTAGTTAGCGGTGGTGCGCGCTAATAGCGTTTCAATCGGTTACATCACTCGCTTTGAGACCTTGAAGTAGTGGTTCCCCTTGCTCTGCAAGGGCCGCGGCCTTTGTGGAGTGATGGGTAACGATGCTTCGTGGGTGACTGTTGTTGATGTGTGCAGAGGGTGCCCGGGTCGGGGCGAGGGGACGCCATAAAGTTAAACTGTTACACTTGGATGAATTTAGCAGAAACACTTTATTTGAATGTTCCGTCATACTGCCTGCATAAGTCATAAACATGACTTAGCTTGACATATACGTTTCCTATTGACAGTATGTGAAGCATGATATGCTTATAACAGGTTTATGACAGAGATCAACAGTGTGAAGCATGCGGTCATAAATGTAATGTCAAGCCCCAAGTCACTTTTATTACACATCAAATGTGTGCATTAAAAGGTAAGCTACCATTTAAAAAAATATGCATTTGGCCCAGGCCTAATAATTTTAAAGGGATACTGCGAGATTCTGTCAATAATCTCTACTGGTATGCTAGCGTAATGCAACTGTATCTGTAGACTTCCAGTCATTGTGCTACTGCTAGTTAGCTTTGGCTCGCAAAACTAACTTCCATCACACTGCACGCAGAGACATTAAAATGGTATCAGCGAGTTCTTCTGACTGTAGAAAAACGGCTTACTTGCCAGAATCTCACAGTATCCCATTAACCTGTTAGGCGGGCTGTCCCGACGTCGGTACACTTATGACAACATCCAGCTCTATTGCAGGGCGCGAAATTCAAAATATATATTTTTTTATATATTTAACTTTCACACATTAACAAGTCCAATACAGCATTTGAAAGATAAACATCTTGTCAATCCAGCCAACATGTCCGATTTTTAAAATGTTTTACAGAGAAAACACCACATATATTTATGTTAGCTCACCATCAAATAAAAAAGAGGACAGACATTTTTCATTCCGTCGATATATATCCAAAATGTCAATTTATTTGGCGCGTTTGATCCAGAAAAACACCGGTTCCAAATTGTGAAACGTGACTACAAAATATCTCAAAGGTTACCTGTAAACTTTGCCAAAAAATGTCAAACTACTTTTGTAATACAACTTTAGGTATTTTTTTACGTAAATAATCGATCAAATTGAAGACGGGATGATCTGTGTTCAATACAGGATTAAAACCAACTGTAGCTAGCTTTCTGGTCATGCGCTTCTAACAAACAGGACATTTCGAGTGACCCTCCTTCAAGATGGCCATACTTCTTTATTACACAAAGGAATAACCTCAACCAATTTGTAAAGACTGTTGACATCCAGTGGAAGCGGTAGGAACTCTGAATGGTTTGTCCTCGGGGTTTCGCCTGCTAAATAAGTTCTGTTATACTCACAGACATGATTCAAACAGTTTTAGAAACTTCAGAGTGTTTTCTGAGTGTTTTCTATCCAAATCTACTAATAATATGCATATCTTATCTTCTGGGGATGAGTAGCTGGCAGTTTAATTTGGGCATGCTTTTCATCCAAAATTCAGAATGCTGCCCCCTACCCAAGAGAAGTTAAAGCTTGACACTGTTGTGATGCGTATTGCATAACAGCAATAGCCAAACATTTTAGGCAAAAATCCTGACTGTGTGCGTCATAGTTTGCTGACTCGAAACAACATATTATGACACCGTCGACACATTCTGTCCCTGCTGTATAATTGGCCAATTTGAATTCCCTTCTTGATCACATTAATATTAAACACTAAACCTGCCCAGTTGCTCACCAATAAACTCATCCCTTATCTGGCCTGGCCATGCACACCTGGGCTGGCACAGCCAAGACAACAGCAGCTGTTGATTCTAGTGTTCATCACTAAAACATTTTAGTTGTGAGGAATGCTGAACCTTGAAGAATTGGAGAGAGAGAGAGATGTCTAACATATGGGTCTCACAGACAATGCCAGGTCAGTGTGATACATTATATTCATCTCACTATTCCCAGTTATCTGGAGTAGTAGGCTGTGCTATTATACACTACATGTTTGTTGCCCCTTGCAAAGGGATATCATTTAGGCTAGCCTACACTCTGCGTTGGCAAGCAGCAAGGGATAATGTCAAGAGGAACACAGAAATGCCGTAAATGCTAACTCTAAATTGTATTACCTTCACTAGGGAGTCATTAGCTTCACTCCTGAAAGTGTTATGACTGCTGCTTTTACTGAATGTCCATAGTGCTGCTGCCACTCTATGCCATAAACATCAACCAAAAGTACCCCCTTAACATCTGTCAGGTTTACATGAATAAAACAAAACATGAAGATGATAAGCTAGCCTACAGATTTTCTTGCACAGGGAAAACCAGTAAGTCACTTGAAAATATCACTTGTATGAAAATGTAGGCATGTTCCTAAAAACATTGAGGACATACAGTGCCTTCAGAAAGTATTCATACCCCTTGACTTATTCTACATTTTGTTGTTACCGCCTGAATTCAAAATGGATTAAATATATTTTTTTCTCACCCGTCTACACACAATACCCCCTAATGACAGTGAAAACATGTTTTTAAAAATGTTAGCAAATTTATTGAAAATGAAATACAGATATCTAATTTACATAAGTATTCACACCCATGAGTCAATACTTTGTAGAAGCACCTTTGGCAGCGATTACAGCATTGAGTCTTTCTGGGTAAGTTTCTAAGAGCCTTTCACACCTGGATTGTACAACATTTGCCCATTTATTATTTTCAAAGTTTTTCAAGCTCTGTCAAATTGGTTGTTGATCATAGCTGGACAACCATTTTCAGGTCTTGCCATAGATTTTCAAGTAGATTTAATTCAAAACTGCAACTCTGCCAGTCAGGAGCATTCACTGTCTTCTCGGTAAGCAACTTCAGTGTAGATTTGGCCTTATATTTTAGGTTATTTTAAGGTGAATTAGTCTCCCAGTGTCTGGTGGAAAGCAGACTGAACCAGGTTTTCCTCTAGGATTTTGCCTGTGCTTAGCTTCATTCCAATTTCGTGATATCCAATTGCGATCTTGTCTCATCGCTGCAACTCCCCAACTGGCTCGGAAGAGGCAAAGGACGAGTCATACGTCCTCCGAAACATGACCCGCCAAGCTGCGCTTCTTAACACCCGCCTGCTTAAGTCGGAAGCCAGCCGCACCAATGTGTTGGAGGAAACACCATTCAACTGACGACCGGCCCGCCACAAGGAGTCGCTAGAGCGCGTTGAGCCAAGTAAAGCCCCCCCCCCCCCGGGTCTGGACCAATTGTGCGCCGCCCTATGGTACTTCTGGTCACGATCGAACCCCAGGCTGTTTCGATGCAGTGCCTTAGACCTGCTTTTTTTATGCTAAAAAACTCCCCAGTCCTTAGTGATTACAAGCATATCCATAACATGATGCAGCCACCACTATGCTTGAAAAGAGTGGTACTCAGTAATGTGTTGTATTGAATTTGCCCCAAATATAACACTTTGTATTTAGGACAAGAAGTGAATTGCTTTGCCACATGTTTTGCAGTATTACTTTAGTGCCTTGTTGCAAACAGGATGCATGTTTTGGAATATTTTATTCTGTACATGCTTCCTGTAGTGACTTGGTGTATTGATACACCATCCAAAGTGTAATTAATAACTTCACCACGCTCAAAGGGATATTCAATGTCTGCTTTTATTTTTACCCATCTACCAATAGGTGCCTTTTGCAAGCCATTGGAAAACAGCATTGGTCTTTTTGGTTGAATATGTGTTTTGAAATTCACTGCTTGACTAAGGAACCTTACAGATAATTGTGTGTGTGGGGTACAGAGATGAGGTAGTCATTCGAAAATCATGGTAAACAATTATTACACAGTTATTACACACAGTGACTCCATGCAACTTATTGTGACTTGTTAAGCAAGTTTTTACTCCTGAACTTATTTAGGCTTACCATAACAAAGGTGTTAAATACTTTACTTTAGAAGTGAAGCTCTAAGCTGCTGCAAATGCATGACCTGGAACAATCTGCGAATCACATGAGCATCTTTACATCATACACTGAGAATCATCACACTACTAAAGCAGAGAGTATTAGCCGACGTAAAATACAAGCATTCCAACGAGTGGCTGTGTGGATCTTACACCTGTGTTTATCAACCTTTTCTGTGCCAGGGACTGGCAAGCTGTGGTTCTCTGCCTTATAGCTGAGTTTAAAGCTATTAGTTGAGAAATAATGAAATAGTGTCAACTCACTATCTGACAGAGCAGAGCAGTTAGCAACATCACATGGACCGGAGCTGATCAACGGAACATAGGGTTGAGAAACCTTATCCTACTCTACTCTACTCTGTTCCTCTGATGATGTAGAGGTTAACCCAGGCCCTGCAGCCCCCAGCACCACTCCCATTCCCCAGGCGCTCTCATTTGTTGACTTCTGTAACCGTAAAGGCCTTGGTTTCATGCATGTTAACATTAGAAGCCTCCTCCCCAAGTTTGTTTTATTCACTGCTTCAGCACACTCCGCCAACCCGGATGTCCTATCCGTGTCTGAATCCTGGCTTAGGAAGGACACCAAAAATCCTGAAATTCCCATCCCTAACTATAACATTTTCCCGCCAAGATAGAACTGCCAAAGTGGGCGGAGTTGCAATCTACTGCAGAGATTGACAGAACAATGCAGGCTTACTATCCAGGTCTGTGCCCAAACAATTTGAGCTTCTACTTTTAAAAATCCACCTTTCCAGAAACAAGTCTCTCACCGTTGCCGCTTGTTATAGACCCCCTTCAGCCCCCAGCTGTGCCTTGGACACCATATGTGAATTGATTGCCCCTTATCTATCTCCAGAGTTCGTACTGTCAGGTGACCTAAACTGGGACATGCTTAACACCCCGGCCATCCTACAATCTAAGCTAGATGCCCTCAATCTCACACAAATTATCAAGGAACCTACCAGGTACAACCCTAAATCCTTAACCATGGGTATCTCTTAGATATCATCCTGACCAACTTGCCCTCTAAATACACCTCTGCTGTCTTCAACCAGGATCTCAGTGATCACTGCCTCATTGCCTGCGTGCGTAATGGGTCCGTGGTCAAACGACCACCCCTTATCACTGTCAAACGCTCCCTAAAACACTTCAGCGAGCAGGCCTTTCTAATTGACCTGGCATGGGTATCCTGGAAGGATACTGACCTCATCCCATCAGTAGAGGATGCCTGATTGCTCTTTAAAAGTGCTTTCCTCACCATCTTAAATAAGCATGCCCCATTCAAAAAATATAGAACTAAGAACAGATATAGCCCTTGGTTCACCCCAGACTTGACTGCCCTTGATCAGCACAAAAACATCCTGTGGCGTTCTGCATTAGCATCGAATAGCCCCCGCGATATACAACTTTTCAGGGAAGTTAGGAACCAATATACTCAGTCAGTTAGGAAAGCTAAGGCTAGCTTCTTCAAACAGAAATTTGCATCCTGTAGCACTAATTCCAAAAAGTTTTGGAACACTGTAAAGTCCATGGAGAATAAGAGCACCTTCTCCCAGCAGCTCACTGCACTGATGATAGGTCTGGAACTGGATCTCTACAGCTGGGCTAGACAATCTGGACACTCTCTTTCTAAAATGATCCGGCAAAATTGTTGCAACCCCTATTACTAGCCTGTTCAACCTCTTTCGTATCGTCTGAGATCCCCAAAGATTGGAAAGCGGTCCTCCCCCTCTTCAAAGGGGGAGACACTCTAGACCCAAACTGTTATAGACCTATATCCATCCTGCCCTGCCCTTCTAAAATCTTCGAAAGTCAAGTTAACAAACAGATCACCGACCATTTCTTATCCAACCGTACCTTTTCCACTAAGGTCCTAAACGATATCATAACCGCCATCGATAAAAGACAGTACTGTGCAGCCGTCTTCATCGACCTGGCCAAGGCTTTCGATTCTGTCAATCACCGCATTCTTATCTGCAGACTCAATAGCCTTGGCTTCTCAAATAACTGCCTCGTCTGGTTCACCAACTACTTCAGTGTGTCAAATCGGAGGGCCTGTTGTCCTGACTTCTGGGGATGCCACAGGGTTCAATTCTCGGGCCAACTCTTTTCTCTGTATACATCAATGATGTCGCTCTTGCTGCTGGTGATTCTCTGATCCACCTCTACGCATACGACACCATTATCTATACATCTGGCCCCTCTTTGGACACTGTGTTAACAAACCTCCAAACAAGCTTCAATGCCATACAACACTCCTTCCATGGCCTCCAATTGCTTTTAAATGCTAGTAAAACTAAGTGCATGCTCTTCAACCGATTGCTACCTGCACCCGCCCGCCCGACTAGCATCAATACTCTGGACGGTTCTGACTTAGAATATGTGGACATCTACAAATACAGTCGTATGAAAAAGTTTGGGCACCCCTGACAATTTCCATGATTTCCATTTATAAATAATTGGGTGTTTGGATCAGCAATTTCATTTTGATCTATCAAATAACTGATGGACACAGTAATATTTCAGTAGTGAAATGAGGTTTATTGGATTAACAGAAAATGTGCAATCTGCATCAAAACAAAATAAGACAGGTGCATAGATTTGGGCACCCCAATAGAAAAATCACATCAATATTTAGTAGAGCCTCCTTTTGCTAAAATAACAGCCTCTAGACGCTTCCCATAGCCTCTAATGAGTGTCTGGATGAAGGTATTTTGGACCATTCCTCCTTACAAAACATCTCCAGTTCAGTTAGGTTTGATGGTTGCCGAGCATGCACAGCCCGCTTCAAATCATCCCACAGATTCTCAATGATATTCAGGTCTGGGGACTGGGATGTCCATTCCAGAACATTGTACTTGTTCCTCTGCATAAATGCCCGGGTAGATTTTGAGCAGTGTTTTGGGTCGTTGTCTTGTTGAAATATCCAGCGCCGGCGTAACTTCAACTTTGTGACTGATTATTTAACATTATTCCCAAGAATCTGCTATTGAGTGGAATCCATACGACCCTCAACTTTAACAAGATTCCCAGTACTGGCACTGGCCACACAGCCCCACAGCATGATGGAACCCCCACCACATTTTACTGTGGGTAGCAAGTGTTTTTCTTGGAACGCTGTGTTCTTTTGCCGCCATGCATAACGTCCCTTGTTATGACCAAATAACTCAATCTTTGTTTCATCAGTCCACAGCACCTTATTCCAAAATGAAGCTGGCTCATCCAAATGTGCGTTTGCATACCTCAAGCGACTCTGTGGCGTGTGTGCAGAAAAGGCTTCTTCCGCATCACTCTCCCATACAGCTTCTCCTTGTGCAAAGTGCGCTGAATTGTTGAACGATGCACAGTGACACCATCTGCAGCAAGATGATGTTGGAGGTGGTCTGTGGGCTGTTTTTGACCGTTCTCATCATCCTTCGCCTTTGCCTCTCCGATATTTAACTTGGCCTGCCACTTCTGGCCTTAACAAGAACTGTGCCTGTGGTCTTCCATTTCCTCACTATGTTCCTCACAGTGGACACTGACAGCTTAAATCTCTGTGATAGCTTTTTGTAGCCTTCCTCTAAACCATAATGTTGAACAATCTTTGTTTTCAGGTCATTTGAGAGTTGTTTTGAGGCCCCCATGTTGCCACTCTTCAGAGGAGAGTCAAAGAGAACAACAACTTGCAATTGGCCACCTTAAATACCTTTTCTCATGATTGGATGCACTTGTCTATGAAGTTCAAGGCTTAATGACTCAATTATTCAGTGCTAAGTAGTTACAGGTATTCAAATCAACAGAATGACAAGGGTGCCCACATTTTTGCATAGCCTATTTTTCACATCTGATTTAATTTCATACAACTTAATATTGCTACACTAAAAATCTTTGTCTGGACAATACCCCAGTACTCAGCTTTTATTAGAAAATGAATGGCATGCCACTGTGATCATTTTCTGTGACGACAGAGTAAATTATTATGCAGCCTCAGAGGGGTGCCCAAACTTTTTCATACGACTGTACCTAGGTGTCTGGTTAGACTGTGAACTCTCCTTCCAGACTCGCATTAAGCATCTCCAATCCAAAGTTAAATCTAGAATCGGCTTCCTATTTCACAACAAAGCCTCGTTCACTCATGCTGCCAAACATACCCTCGTAAAACTGACTATCATACCGATCCTTGACTTCGGGTATGTCATTTACAAAATAGCCTCCAACACCCTACTCAGACTACATCCAGTTTGCTATCACAGTGCCATCCGTTTTGTCACCAAAGCCCCATATACTACCCACCACTGCGACCTGTATGCTCTTGTTCCCTGGCCCTCACTACATATTTGTCGCCAAACCCACCTAGTGGTTAGAGCGTTGGACTAGTAACCGAAAGGTTACAAGATCGAATCCCCGAGCTGACAAGGTAAAAATCTGTCGTTCTGCTCCTTAACAAGGCAGTTAACCCACTGTTCCTTGGCCGTCACTGAAAATAAGAATTTGTTCTTAACTGACTTGCCTAATTAAATAAAGGTTAAAATAATTAAACTCTTCTACATTTGCACACATTGTACATAGATTTTTCTATTGTGTTATTGACTGTGCGTTTGTTTATCTGTAACTTTGTGTTGTTTTTGTTGCACTGCTTTGCTTTATTTTGGGCCAGGTCGCAGTTGTAAATGAGAACTTGTTCTCAACTGGCCTACCTGGTTAAATAAAGGTGAAATAAAAAAATAAAAAAACATTGTTAGCTTACTTTCATGGTTAGTGTTCCTCCTTGGAAGAGAGAGGCATGTATTTTGGGATGCTGATGTTTTACGTCCAACATTCTGTTTTATTGCTTGGCGTCTTGTTGAACAGTAAGATCTGCTACAGCTGTGAGAGAGTGAGTTTCTGCTGTTTTTCTAAAGGTACGACCAGACAGTCAGCTCTTCTATCCCCCTCGTTCTTCTTGTCGTGCGCAACATGAGGTGCATCGTAATAGTCTAGAAGGGGCTTCCTTTCCCTCTCACTCTCCTCTTCATCTGCACTGATCTGAAAAGAAAGGGTAGGTGGATCGTGAAAGGAAGTCCCTGGATGCCTGCTGGGAATGCATAGTAGCCATCTGATTAATAGACTTGCATGTGGTGGTTTTAGTCATTATAAAACATTTTATTGCAACACAATCACTTGCCAATCAATAAGGGATAGGGTTAACAGTGTATGCTTTGGCTTTATGAAATAGCAGAGGTATATCTACCATGTACATGGTGGTCAATTTAATCTACTTCTGATCTCAGAGGACACAAAGCAACGTATTGTGACTGTTACAAAGGTTAGTCTGGGTTCATTGAATTACATATCAAACAGCTAGTGATGTGCTATGTTCAGCAGGACCTGTACCACATGTCCTCTCTTCTATAATCTAGGCCGTTCCTTCCTCAGCCCCAGGGCATGATGTGATGGTCAGCGAGACGTCACACATTTTGATTATCATTATTTGGGCCTAAATTGTTGAGTGTGCGGCTGGCTATGTTTGTCTCGAACATTTGGAGTCAAAGAATTGTTGGCACTGGCAGTGACATTACATATCATGGTTCCTGGACATAACTATGACTGTATAGCTACTCTTCCTTGGGTCCAGCAAACACTGCTAACCAACAACCTCAGTTTCTGTACTCAAACAATAGTGCACTCTTGTACATGAGTACACTACAGTGTCTGAGGCATGTTAGCATGCAGTCTGAGGAGCAATAGAGAGAGACTGGGTCAGTCAGACAGCGTTCACTAGGACAGCTCCACTGATATGATCCTGGAGGGAGCAGAAAAATGGGGAGAGGGCAGAGGAAAGAGGGAGGAAGGGAAAAAGAGGGGTGTGAGGGGGGATTTAAAGTGGAGCAGTGGAGTTTTACTGAGACTGGTTATAAAGCTGGCACTCAGGAGGGAGGAGGAGGAGAGGTAGAGGAGGGGCAGGAGCGAGTAGAGTACAAAGACTTTTGGGAGTGGGCATTTACTGTAGACAGTGGGAGCCTTGAAGGTTGACCATAGACATCTCTAACTGTAGTGTAGAGAATCATTGTACCATCTAAACCACTGTGAAATATATTTTCCATGACCAAAAATATTGTATTTTCAGCTGTTTGAAGCTGGTGTGCCAAACCGAAAGTAAGATGCAAAAACGAAACTTTAAAACGGGAAGCATAGAAATAGCGTACATAACCGATCTACTGCTTCTTAGACTTGCTTTCAATGAGAATGACAATCTATAACTCACATTTCTATTTTGAATTTTGTCTGGTCGCCCAAAAAAGTTACATATTGCAGCTGTAATGCGTTAAAACTAAGCTAGCTGTAATAAAGCCTTGCAGTTGCTGCTGATGCTCGTGAATTTTCTCTGGTGGTTGTACTATACTTTAGTTAATTTACTGTTTACATTGTATGATAGTGGCATTTACTAGCTAGGTTGTATTGTGTCACTGTTATAGGCATTGTTAAAGTGTGGCTGTAGTCTCAGCCAGACTAGCTATTTTTATGCCTGGGCTGTTTGAGTTGGCTGGGCTAATTCTGAGATTGCTGTGGTGATAATAACATTGTGGCTCATTAGAATTCTCTGGAAGGTTAGGCTATGTGAAAATGTAGCTGTGCAGTGTCAATTTAGGATTGTGATAATGTGACTGGTAATGTAGTTTATGTCTGCATTTTGTTACAGATACTGTCTCTGTTGTGTCTTATCGGAGATTAAAGTGTGGCCATTTTAGTTATGGTTATGTGGCTGTCTCATGTTTCAGTTATGTTAGTGTGTACTACTGAGTCACTTTTGTGATAGTCTGGCCATTTAGGCTAGGTTGTGATATTGTGTTGATGGTTTCATCTTTCGGTTGTGATAGTGTGGCCCTAGTCTCATATTTCTCAGCTCATGTGAATCCTCTGGAGGCAATTTAGACCCATCTGTCTGATTCCTGACACATCAATGGAGAGGAGACGCAGCTGTATCGTGGCCCCTGCAGGCCTTTTCCCGACACAGTGAACGTGTGTGTGTGTGTGAACGTGTGTGTGTGTGTGTGTTTGTTGTGTCTTTTGCCTCCAGTCAACGGTTGCCCTACCTGCTGCTTGTTTTTTTAAAGTCGAGTTCATCTGCCTCTGGAGAGACAAGAGAACTAGCTGATCTGATCATGTGGCCTGACACTCACCAGTGTGAGGCCTCCCGGATGGTCATTTGACTCCCAAAACCCTGATACCTCAACCATTCAACACATAACAGGCCAATCAAACACTCCTGAGCCCTGGAAAATAGGCCTACTAATAATTTGCATACTGTACACATTTAGTGTAAAGCCCTGTACAAGAACTCCTTGGCAGACACTGTGTATTTGCGTTTGATTGCGAGGAGAGCTACTTTCAGCGGATATAGGAACCTCCTTTTTTCTGGGATGTGGGCCTAGGCCCAATGTCTTGTCATTTAAGTTAGTGTACATCTAAGCTACTTGACTTCCTGCCGTGCTGTTATGTGAGGAGGGTGCACATCACGCCCCTTTGTGCACACTGACTGATTCTCAAATGGCCGAAGCCTTGACAGTGAATCGTCTCATTTTAGGATTAGATCCAGAGTGACATTTCTGTCCTGCTGGGGTTGTGCTTATGCCTCACCTTTGGTCTGCTTCTGCTTGGCGTCAAGTCTTCCTGTTCCCCCTCTCTCTAGTCATCGGGTGGAAGACTGTTCCCCCTCTCTCTAGTCATCGGGTGGGAGACTGTTCCCCCTCTCTCTAGTCATCGGGTGGAAGACTGTTCCCCCTCTCTCTAGTCATCGGGTGGGAGACTGTTCCCCCTCTCTCTGGTCATCGGGTGGGAGACTGTTCCCCCTCTCTCTGGTCATCGGGTGGGAGACTGTTCCCCCTCTCTCTGGTCATCGGGTGGGAGACTGTTCCCCCTCTCTCTGGTCATCGGGTGGGAGACTGTTCCCCCTCTCTCTGGTCATCGGGTGGGAGACTGTTCCCCCTCTCTCTGGTCATCGGGTGGGAGACTGTTCCCCCTCTCTCTGGTCATCGGGTGGGAGACTGTTCCCCCTCTCTCTGGTCATCGGGTGGGAGACTGTTCCCCCTCTCTCTGGTCATCGGGTGGGAGACTGTTCCCCCTCTCTCTGGTCATCGGGTGGGAGACTGTTCCCCCTCTCTCTGGTCATCGGGTGGGAGACTGTTCCCCCTCTCTCTGGTCATCGGGTGGGAGACTGTTCCCCCTCTCTCTGGTCATCGGGTGGGAGACTGTTCCCCCTCTCTCTGGTCATCGGGTGGGAGACTGTTCCCCCTCTCTCTAGTCAGTCTCACCGGAGGAAAGAAAGGAGAGCGCGGACCCTCTTCTGTTCTCTCCCTTTATCCACTGAGACTAATGCTGCGTTCAAAACAACTGGGAACTCAGAAATCTCAGACTTCAGTGCATTCAAGACAACTGAACTACTGGGAAAAACTAGATCCGACTGGGAAACATAGTTTTGAACGGTCATCCAACTCGGGATTCCAAGTCAGAAACTCTGGCATCTTTCTAGACCTCCGACTTTCCAACCTGAAGATCACTGACATCATGATTTTACCTCGAGGCCCCAGTTGTCTTGAAAGCACCTTGACCAAACGCACATTTGAATTTATGCTCAGCTTTGCCTTGCAAGTGCAACACCAACAGATCTATTTTGTAATCAAAGCTAGAGTTCGGAAATATAATATGGTCTGAGAAAAACAATATTGGCAGGCCAGACATGTAGCCAATACGCTGTGATAATGTATTAGGCCTACTGCACAAACCTCATTCCTACAAAACTGTTTTTATTAGGTTAGTCAAATCACATTTTATTTGTCACCTGAGCCGAATACAGGTGTAGACCTTAGTGAAATGTTTACTTATAAGCCCTTAACCAACAATGCAGTTAAGAAAAATACCTAAAAAATAAAAGAAACAAAGTAACAAATCATTAAAGAGCAGCAGTAAAATAACAATAGCAATGTTAATGTTACATTTTCTTAGTGGTAGATCTCGGCTTGTTTTTAGACTGCGAAAGTGATCTTACTGCACCAGTAACCGAAAGGTTGTTTGTTCGAATCCCCTAGCCAACTAGGTGAAAATTCTGTCTATGTGCCCTTGAGCAAGGAGCTTCACCCTAATTGCTCCTGTAAATTGCTTTGGATAAGAGCCAATTTTTGCTGAATCCGACACAATTTCATGTGTCCTGAAGGTAGAACTCCGCCTATCCGGCAGGCCCAGAGAGCAAATCAATTGCACTTATAGGCCTACCGCTGGCTAATGGGACAGCTCTCATCACCGTGTCTGCACAATTTTCTCGTCCCATAGACTGTAAAACAAAGCCTTGAATGCACAGAAAAGTTGATAATGTAAGATTTCAAAACTTTTAAGACAATGACTATAGAGAGACTCAACGAATACAGCAAAGAACTGCTGTTTTTATGAGTAAGTTTATGCTTAAGTTATTGAGCACTGTCAACACCTTGTTCAACACTTTTTTTTATGAGCCATAACATTTGAGCTCTCTACTTTCACTCACGCTACAACCAGCACTGCAGCTCCAATGAATGAGTATACCAAAGTGTTTTTCGATAAGCTTGCGTTGTTATTATTATTGTCTTGCCTTTTTTTAATATCCAGGAATATTTTACTTTCTCTGGTCATAGGAGTAACAACATGAACTGGTGCATGAGGCAGAAATAATGCAGTGCGACTTAAGTTTCACCATCAGCTGGAAGACTGTGTCCTTTTCTCAGTGGAGGAAGGGAGAGAGGAGGGACGGTGAGTCGGGTGAAAGGCAGCCTCACCGCTGCTCCCTCCCTCCCCTCAGATTGACCATCAGATGCAGGCCATCAGTCCAGTAAAAAAAGGAAATGAGTATGCTCACTCAGCTGTGCCTCACAAGTAATACAACAAATTATCTATCACCAGTGTGATCATATACCTACAATTTTGAAATATCATTTGAAAATGGTCTGAGAAGAAGAACATTGGCAGGGCATTTCAAGCATAGCCAATATGCAGTGATAATGTATTGGGCCTATAGCCTACTGCACAAACAGAACTGTTTTTAATTGGTTAACGTTGCATAGGCTTACGTTTTTTATGTCACGTTTAAAAAAAATCTGAGCGGTAGATCTCGGCCTGCATTTTGAATTAGAACGTGATCTTGACTCAGGAAAGCTTGGTGACCACTGGTGTAGAGACTTATTTACAGATGGCTGGGCATGCTACCAGAGTCGTGAGATTATTCCAACATCAGGTCGAATGAAGGGGGATTATACGGCAGCACTGCTGTGAGTGTGAACGACCCACCAGAAGTTACTGATGAGACGAACCATATAGTACCCTGCCTGAGCAGATGGTCTCAACCAAAGGTCTCCACAGGAACAGTTGAAGGGTGCCAGGTAACGAGCTGTTCCATATTTCCCAAACACAAACAAGCGGTGCAGAGAGACAGAGAAGAGCTGTGACTGCAGTAGCACTGTGGACGATTGTGACATTGACGGTATTCGGATAAAGTCACTAACTCCTCTCTGCCTGTAAGGGCCAATTGATTTGGGTTTCGATTACAGTACCAGTCAAAAGTTTGACACCTACTCATTCCAGGTTTTTAATTTAAAAAATATATATTTTCTACATTGTAGAATAATAGTGAAGACATCAAAACTATGAAATAACACATATGGAATCATGTAGTAACCAAAAAAGTGTTAAACAAATCAAAATATTTTTGAGATTCTTCAAAGTAGCCACCTTTTACCTTGATGACAGCTTTGCACACTCTTGGCATTCTCTCAACCAGCTTCATGAGGTAGTCACCTGGAATACATTTCAATTGACAGGTGTGCCTTGTTAAAAGTTATTTAGTGGAGTTTGAGCCAATCAGTTGTGTTGTGACAAGGTAGGGGTGGTATCAGTGGTGTAAAGTACTTAAGTAAAAATACTTAAAAGTATTACTTAAGTAGTTTTTTGGGGGTATCTGTACTTACTTTATTTATATATTTTTGACTTTACTTCACTACATTCGTAAAGAAAATAATATACTTTTTACTCCATACATTTTCCCTGACACCCAAAAGTACTTGTTACATTTTGACAGGAAAATGGTCCAATTCACACACTTATTAAGAGAACATCCCTTCTGTCTCTGATCTGAAGAACTCACAAAACACACATGCTTCATTTGTAAATTGTCTGAGTGTGCCCCTGGCTATCCGTCAATAAAAAATAAAAATACAAATCGTGCCGTCTGGTTTGCCTAATATAAGGAATTTGAAATGGTTTATATTTTTACCTTTACTTTAGCCTCTCTGGGATAGATGGGACGCTTGCGTCCCAACAGCCATGTCAAAATGTAGAGCGCCAAATTCAAAAAAATTATATAAAATTAAACTTGATTAAATCACACATATAAGATATCAAATTAAAGCTACACTCGTTGTGAATCCAGCCAACATGTCAGATTTCAAAAAGGCTTTTCGGCGAAAGCATAAGATGCTATTATCTGATGATAGCCCAATGTAAACAAGAGAGTGTAGCCTATTTCAACCATGCTAGCGCTACTCAAAACGCTAATATAAAATATAAAACATGCATTACCTTTGACGAGATTCTTTTGTTGGCACTCCAATATGTCCCATAAACATCACAAATGGTCCTTTTGTTCGATTAATTCCATCCATATATATCCAAATTGTCCATTTATTTGGCGCCGTTGTACCAGGAAAAACAGCGTTCAATTTGAACAAAATCACGACACAATATCTAAAAAAAAATTACCTCTAAACTTTGCCAAAACATTTCAAAGTACTTTTGTAATACAGCTTAAGGTATTTGTAAACGTTAATAATCGATCAAATTGAAGACAGGTCAATCTGTTTTCAATACAGGATATCAACAAACTCACGGAACATTTCACGTCTTGCCCAAATCTCAAACATAAACAAACGACGTCCCTCCACTTCCGGGTCAATATCTTGTTCACCTCACTAAGAAAAAACCTTAACCATTTTCCATACAATGGCGACATCCAGTGGAAGCAGTAGAAACTGCGCATTTACTGATTAGAATTCTGGTTTGCCCAAAACAATCCATTGAACATAGAGGAACTTAACAATAAAAAAGTTAGTCCTCAGGGTTTTGACTGCTATATAAGTTCTGTTATACTTACAGATATGATTCAAACAGTTTTAGAAACTTCAGAGTGTTTTCTATCCAAATCTACTAATTATATGCATATCTTATATTCTGGGGATGAGTAGCACGAAGTTGAAATTGCGCACGCTATTTTTCCCTAAGTGAAAATTCTGCACCCTATCATCAAGAAGTTAGACACTTAAGTACATTTTAGCAATTCCATTTACTTTTGATACTTAAGTATCTTTAAAACCAAATACTTTTAGACTTTTACTCAAGCAGTATTTTACTGGGTGACTTTTACTTGAGGCATTTTCTATTAAGGTATCTTTACTTGTACTTAAGTATTTAGTACTTTTTTAGTACTTTTTCCCACACAAGGTGGTATACAGAAGATAGCCCTATTTGGTAAAAGACCAAGTCTATATTATGGCAAGAACAGCTCAAGTAAGCAAAGAGAAATGGCAGTCCGTCATTACTTTAAGACATGAAGGTCAGTCAATCTGGAACATTTCTGTCAGGTCTCAACTTACTGTTATAGAATAATACACAAGGGGCAATTTCAAAATGTGGTTGTGCATCAGCTGTTTTTCTCTTATGTCAGTCACAGTCACTTATTTATCCCAAGCCAGCTAACTTTAGACTGGTAAATTAGTCTAGCCAGCTATTTTATTTTTATTTAACCTTTATTTAACTAGGCAAGTCAGTTAAGAACACATTCTTATTTACAATGATGACCAAACCCTCCTCTAACCCGGACGACACTGGACCAATTATGCACCGCCCTATCATGGTCGAATTACCAAATGGGGGGGGCCCCCCCATTGATTTTGTTAGTCAATCCCACTCAGATATTTTTATTTAACCTTTATTTAACTAGGCAAGTCAGTTCATTCTTAAGCCTAGGTGTCCCGCTCGCAATTCAAATAAATAATCATAAAAATTATGGATATTAAACATTTAGGTACATATAAGTGTCTTATATCGGTTGAAAGCTTAAATTCCTGTTAATCTAACTGCACTGTCCAATTTACAGTAGCTATTACAGCGAAAGCATGCCATGCGATTGTTTGAGGACTTCGCCCACATCAAAATATTTTTCCACAGGCACAGGTTTCATAAATTCACAAATAGCGATTAAATATTCACTTACTTTTTGCAAATCTTTCTCTGATTTGTTATCCAAAGGGTTCCAGCTATACCATGTAGTGTAATTTTGTTAGATAAAATCCTTCTTTATATCCCAAAAAGTCTGTTTAGTTGGCGCCATCAATTTGCGTAATCCACTCGTTCAACATGCAGAGAAAGGAATACGAAAATCTACCCCTAAAGTCAAAATACGTTTCTATTTACTCCTATTTAGTCCTCAGATACCCTAAAATGTAATCAAACTATTATATTTCTTACGGAAAGAAGTATGTTCAATAGGAAACCGATTTTAGCAGGTGCGTCTTGTCTTCATAGCGCTCGCACACATGAATTTCCAAGACTGTGTCCCTGTACGAAAACTGTTATTTGTTATTCGTTTTTGAAGTTACAACCCTGAAACCTTGAACATACACTGCTGACACCCTGTGGAAACCATAGGAATCGCATCCAGGGAGATAATTCTCAGTATGCCCTTATACTGGCCATTCTAAGAGGATGGTCTCTCAAAAGAAACAAAATTCCAGTTGGTTTTTCTTTGGATTTTCTCCTACCATATCTATTGTGTTATATTCTCCTACAATATTTTTAAATTTCTTCAAACTTCTGTGTTTTCTATCCAATGGTACCAATTATATGCATACCCTGGCTTCAGGGTCTGAGCAACAGGCAGTTTACTCTGGGCACGTCATTCAGGCGGCGATTGAGAAAAAAGGGGCCTAGCCTTAAGATGTTTTAAGAACAAATTCTTATTTACAATGACAGCCTACTGGGGAACAGTGGGTTTAACTGCCTTGTTCAGGGGCAGAACGATATATTTTTACCTTGTCAGCTCAGGGATTTGATCCAGCAACCTTTCGGTTACTGGCCCAACACTCTAACCACTAGGCTACCTCTCTCCCCCAGATTTCACATTAAAAACTGCAAACATTTCTCTCCACCCTATGAAAAAAATGTGTAGAGTTGCAGGAAATTCGCTTTAAAACGGCTAATTCTTCTTTCCGCCCCACGGCAAAATGTATGGAATTGCAGGAAATTAACTCGCAAGATGGGGGGGGGAGAAAAAAAATCACTTGGGACCCCCAAAAGACTAGGGCCCGTTCTGACTATGTGTGGATGTGGGTACGCCGACCGGCGAGCCTCTGCAGCCCCTCATGATGAATTCAGATTTATTGTGCCCCTCCACCCCCATCAAAGTTCCCATCCCTGAGTTAGAACATCCCTGGCCCAGCCTGCTCCTCCATAAATGTATTTTGTTGACATTTGTTTTGCTGTTGTCCCTCATGGTAAAGTAAAGATACCCAAGGACCATATCCAAGTGTCCCTGCATCCTAAAGCTGGCTCCCTCACTTTCCATCCACAACTGCACCTACTCATATCCAGTAACACTGGATGAATCAAATAAAACATGCAAATAAACAAACATGATTGTGCACAAAAGAACATTGGGTCAACTGACTGAAAATGAAAACTGATGAAAAACGAGAACCCTTGTTTAAACCTATTGAAAGTAACTGATTACTGATTACTATTAAAAACACAGTAGTTCAGATAAACTTGAAATGCTCAAAATACTTCAAAAAATAAAACATTTGGAAGGTCGTGGCTTACCCAACCTATCCATTACAATATGAAGTAGCAGAAGTGTTGCAAACCATGATGTCATTTGCATTGGGTAGATTGTCATTTATGGGTTTAGACACTGGCATTGAATTACGGATATAGCCTTTTTATTTTTATTAAAGAAATCCTTTCTAGTGTTGTTATGACAATGATTTGTCATCTCTGCAATACTAACAAGGGACATATGACAGTAATAGGACCAAAAACAGACAAAAACCCACCTTCCACCTACAGGTGTGCATAGTAGTCAATATATTTGACAGAACTGCCCTTAATGCAGACAGGTCTTCCTGGGACAAGGATTGGTGTCACTAACATTTTAACTCCTTTCAAAAGATTCTCATAGAAGGAAATGACCTGTTTCTATTCAGCATCTGAACTGACTTGACCCCAACCCCTGCCGGAGGGTTATTTTGAGGTCACTTCATGACCTAGTACACTACACAGTATCCCTGGTTCACCCATAATGTTTATCTGTGCGGTATAACATCGTAAGCTCTTAAGACCTTTTGGGGCCATGATCCTCTTGGCTCTCTAAGACTTTTAGACTGAGACCACGGCTGTTTCAGAAGGCTCATCATTCTTTATGAGTGTGCGTGAGTTTCTTATTAGCCCCCTCTGATTTGAGCCAAGGTTGTTTTGTTAGCCTATTATTTGTGGATGGGACAACTTTGTCTGATCTTCCTTAGTGAACTCCGTAACCCGCTGTATTGGGACAATAGGCAGTGATTACTGTGCTGTACAGTCGATCTTGGTGAATTAACCTCAGGGCCAGTGAGATCAGTCTAACAGTCTGACAAGGGGATTAAAGGATGACCCAAATCCTCTGCACGGGGGGTGGGGTACTACTGTACCAGGCACTAGACCACGTTTTTTGGTTTTCCACATCTGACTTTTTTGTTTCTCTGATTCAATCACTCCTACATACAGTGGGGAGAACAAGTATTGGATACACTGCCAATTTTGCAGGTTTTCCTACTTACAAAGCATGTAGAGGTCTGTCATTTTTATCATAGGTACACTTCAACTGTGAGAGACGGAATCTAAAACAAAAATCTAGATAATCACATTGTATGATTTTTAAGTAATTAATTTGCATTTTATTGCATGACATAAGTATTTGATACATCAGAAAAGCAGAACTTAATATTTGGTACAGAAACCTTTGTTTGTAATTACAGAGATCATACGTTTCCTGTAGTTCTTGACCAGGTTTGCACACACTGCAGCAGGGATTTTGGCCCACTCCTCCATACAGACCTTCTCCAGATCCTTCAAGTTTCGGGGCTGTCGCTGGGCAATACAGACTTTCAGCTCCCTCCAAAGATTTTCTATTGGGTTCAGGTCTGGAGACGGGCTAGGCCACTCCAGGACCTTGAGATGCTTCTTATGGAGCCACTCCTTAGTTGCCCTGGCCTGTGTGTTTCGGGTCGTTGTCATGCTGGAAGACCCAGCCACGACCCATCTTCAATGCTCTTACTGAGGGAAGGAGGTTGTTGGCCAAGATCTCGCGATACATGGTCCCATCCATCCTCCCCTCAATACGGTGCAGTCGTCCTGTCCCCTTTGCAGAAAAGCATCCCCAAAGAAAGATGTTTCCACCTCCATGCTTCACGGTTGGGATGGTGTTCTTGGGGTTGTACTCGTCCTTTTTCTTCCTCCAAACACAGCGAGTGGAGTTTAGACCAAAAAGCTCTATTTTTGTCTTATCAGACCACATAACCTTCCCCCATTCCTCCTCTGGATCATCCAGATTGTCATTGGCAAACTTCAGACGGGCCTGGACATGCGCTGGCTTGAGCAGGGGGACCTTGCGTGCGCTGCAGGATTTTAATCCATGACGGCGTAGTGTGTTACTAATGGTTTTCTTTGAGACTGTGGTCCCAGCTCTCTTCAGGTCATTGACCAGGTCCTGCCGTGTAGTTCTGAGCTGATCCCTCACCTTCCTCATGATCATTGATGCCCCACGAGGTGAGATCTTGCAGGGAGCCCCAGACCGAGGGTGATTGACCGTCATCTTGAACTTCTTCCATTTTCTAATAATTGCGCCAACAGTTGTTGCCTTCTCACCAAGCTGCTTGCCTATTGTCCTGTAGCCCATCCCAGCCTTGTGCAGGTCTACAATTGTATCCCTGATGTCCTTACACAGCTCTCTAGTCTTGGCCATTGTGGAGAGGTTGGAGTCTGTTTGATTGAGTGTGTGGACAGGTGTCTTTTATACAGGTAACGAGTTCAAACAGGTGCAGTTAATACAGGTAATGAGTGGAGAACAGGAGGGCTTCTTAAAGAAAAACGAACAGGTCTATGAGAGCCGGAATTCTTACTGGTTGGTAGGTGATCAAATACTTATGTCATGCAATAAAATGCAAATTAATTACTTAAAAATCATACAATGTGATTTTCTGGATTTTTGTTTTAGATTCCGTCTCTCACAGTTGAAGTGCACCTATGATAAAAAATTACAGACCTCTACATGCTTTGTAAGTAGGAAAACCTGCAAAATCGGCAGTGAATCAAATCTCCCCACTGTAGGTCATAACGAGGGCAGTTGTCTCTCAAGTCTACTTTTTTTAGGTGGCATCTACTGGCCCTCAAGTATTTGGTATTCCTGAAGTAAACTGCTGCATAAAAGTAGTTGAAAATAGGAATTGACTGGAGGTCATGCATCTAAATATAACATAAAAAGCCTGTCTTCATTTAATATATACACAAACACACACACACACACACACACACACACACACACACACACCGTGCATTCGGAAAGTATTCAGACCCATTCACTTTTTCCACATTTTGTTATGTTACAGCCTTATTCTAAAACGGATTAAAGTTTTTTACCCTCATCAATCTACACACAATACCTCATAAGAATGGGAGAAACTCTCCAAATTCTGGTGTGCCAAGCTTGTAGCATCATACCCAAGAGGACTCGAGGCAGTAATCGCTGCCAAAGGTGCTTCAATAAAGTACTGAGTAAAGGGTCTGAATACTTATGTAAATCTTATGTACATTTTATAAATATGCAAAAAATTCAAAAAAATGTATTTTTGCTTTGTCATTATGGGGTATTGTTCATTTAAGAATAAGGCTGTAACATAACAAAATGTGGAAAAAGGGGTCTGAATACTTTCCAAATGCACTGTATATATGCGCCATTTAGCAGATGCTTTTATCCAAAGCAACTTAGTCATGCATGCATACATTTTAAGTATGGATGGTCCCAGGAATCAAACCCACTATCCTGGCGTTGCAAGCACCATGCTCTACCATCTGAGCTACAGAGGACCAGGAGGGTTTTGCATGGACCTCCCCTTGGATGCAGACTGACTGTCATCCAGACTACTAAGTAGTTTTCCGGCGAATCAAAAGAAGATGATTAGTATTAGGCCTACTCAGGTTGGTGGATTCAGCTCCCCTCAGCCAAATTGGTTTCTCTGCCATAAAAACCAGAACCTGTCCAAGTTAATACTCACCTAAATAACCAGAACCTGTCCAAGTTAATACTCACCTAAATAACCAGAACCTGTCCAAGTTAATACTCACCTAAATAACCAGAACCTGTCCAAGTTAATACTCACCTAAATAACCAGAACCTGTCCAAGTTAATACTCACCTAAATAACCAGAACCTGTCCAAGTTAATACTCACCTAAATAACCAGAACCTGTTCAAGTTAATCCTGTTGAAGTTAATACTTACTTATCATTTTGTTAAACAACACTGTAATGACAAGCTAGGGCCTAATAGTTTTTGAACTTTGGTCGAACTGGTTGTCTCTCAGTCAGTTAGTGTAGTAAGGCTTTAACCAATGTCAGTTAGAAGTAGGATGCAGTTTCTCCTACAGACACTGAGTGTTTACCCCCAAAATGTTTCAGGATAGGATTTAGGGAAGGCCAGCTGCTGCTAGATCTGTGCCTAAGGACAGCTTTTACCCTGAGTGATGGGGTGAAATGGCTCTGAAGGGTAGACCTATTAGCAGCTTTTACCCTGAGTGATGGGGTGAAATGGCTCTGAAGGGTAGACCTATTAGCAGCTTTTACCCTGAGTGATGGGGTGAAATGGCTCTGAAGGGTAGACCTATTAGCAGCTTTTACCCTGAGTGATGTGTGAAATGGCTTTGAAGGATAGGCCTATTAGCAGGGTCATGTTGTGCAAAAAGTGGATTGCTAAATTTGAAGAAGCAATTAGGCTAGTGAAATCAGGTACACGGTGGCCTGACAGCTTTTTTGAAGTTTCTCATCGACCTCAGTCTTTCTTTTGTTATTTCTGAAATATATTAGCCCACACCAGTTGGTTTCAGATGAACCATCCTTTCTTTGCCAGTATAAATAGAAAGCGTTTTGCATTGTGGTGCTTAGCTGGGTTGGCAACACCATTATCTGGTCTGAGTGTTCTCTAGTCTAGGTGTCAGCGAATTAGGTTGTGTTCCTCAAACTTTACCTGTGGACAGGGTCAAGCTTTGGCCTTTAATGTTGTTAAGCCTTCATCATCCCACTTTGGAGAGATCATTACCCTGAGAGCCATTGGCCTAATCTGTGTTGAGGGATGCACTGAGATTATTTCTCTCCTGTGCACGTTTGCAGAATGTCCAAGGGATCTTATACTTTCCATACTGAAAATACAGAGTAAGTTACTTTTGCTTGTTCTGTATCATTTTCTGTGTTAACTTGGTTAATGATGGAATCCGCAGTAGGGGGAAACAGCGCCACTGTCGCCCATTGTTTTTACTTTGTTGACGAAGCAAAGACAAAGACTGGGAGCGCTGGGGAGCGTCAAGTTAAAAAAAAATGCAGTACATATTCTCCTGTTTTATCATGCGTTCAATGATGATCTTGAAGAACAATCTGGCCTTAATGACCATGTATCCTTATCTCCACTGGGCAAAGCCAGAAGAGGACTGGCCACCCCTCAGAGCCTGGTTCCTCTCTAGGTTTCTTCCTAGGTTCTTGTCTTTCTAGGGAGCTTTTCCTAGCCACCGTGCTTCTACATCTGCATTGTTTTAGGCTGAGTTTCTGTATAGCACTTTGTGACATCTGCTGATGTAAAAAGGGCTTTATACATTTTAAAGAAACTGTTTGTTGCAGTAACTTCTTTGTTGTAATATCGCAAACGGACATGTCAGTTTCACCATTAGGGAATCCAGCTTCAAGGTGTGGTTACAAGAGTCTTAGTCTTGCCGTAAGGGTCTTGCCACATGGTTTGGCTAGCAGTACTAGCATTATCATTAGGCAGGATGTAGAGCTGTGATTAAGGCCCCAGGTAGATCACACTGTATTAGGCTAATGGGGTCTGAAAGCAGGTTAGCTCATGTCCTACTCAGTTATTTTCCTATGTGTGGTTATACTGTTAGGGTTGTGAAACGCTCCCATTCTGTACCGTGATTCTGTTTTTCCTGATACCGCAGCTCTGGAAAGTACTTCAACGTTTGGGCTGCCAGGAAGATCTGCTCAAGCAGTAAGTTTGTATGCTAATTTGCTTGTTTCAGGCAAAGTGTTAGGAAAACAACCTGTTAGGGATGTTTATTTTTTCCTAGTAAGATGTGGCACATAGTTTGCCAGTGTTGAACGTTTTCATTTTGATACAGGCTAATAGAACAGTTGTGACTATTTTGCAATTGATCTAGGCCCTACACAGGTCTTTCCCTTTTGACTAGTCTACCTTCCAATACTATCTATTGCTAAGCCCTGTTCAACTTACATAGAAAATCCCTGAATATCGGTTTAAGGTAAAATAGCAATTCCTCCAACATTGCAAGAAAGTGCATGAAATTGACAATCATGCAGTCAACTTATTTATTTTACTCCATAGCCTGTTGTTGAATTATGTATCCAAATGTAGTTTGCTGAAGTGAAGTGTTATTTTCTCATACCCTTTCAACTTCTAGAAACCAGTTTGTTTGAATACTGTCTGCCAGTGTCTTGTCTATCTTGATTTCATTGTGGCTTAGTACAACTGTCGAAGGTCAGGAGACATCCCTCTATTCTTTAGTGTCCTTAGAAATAAAGCAGAAAGTTAAAGAGGTAATACTAGCTAGTGGAATACAGACAAGGCATCGTTGTCCTATTTTATTGCGTAGTGTCTGCGCTGGTTTAGATGATGGATTAATCATCATGCATTTGATTGATCAGACTAAACACATGTTTTATATGAGAAGATAATTGGCCTGCAAGGGCCTCCAGTTGAGGGCAATAATTTAGTTCTACCTCACAAAGAGGTGGCTGTATTGGATCTTAATACACATATGGTTCTTTTCCTGTGGTCCTGTAGGTCCTTTGTTGCAAAGAAGGTTACCCAGTACTTTATGCTAATAATGAACCAGCTATGGTTACGATTAGGGAGAGTCTGTGACAGATGTTCTGGGCATACTTGAACCAGTGCAATGACTCAGACTTTTTTATTTGGGTCACTGTGAACAAATATTTTACGTAGACAAATAGCCTACATTCAGTATCTTTCACGATCTCTCTTCCATGCACACACACCACACACACGCTTAGGAGTGCTGTTACACTAGCATTCACTGCTTCATGAGGTCATGGCAGGCAGACACAGTATCCGTCGCCATTATGTCTGGGCTGGCTAGTCTAAACACACACAGGCTCCCTGTCCACGGGGCTGGATCGAGTTCATTGTGTCTGTCCTCTCGACAGCGTTATCAAGAATGGCTGCTTCACGTCGTCTCCTGAGGATTCCAATTATAAAGGTATAGTACTGGTGCTGCACCCCCTTCCCCTCACCCCAGCAGACTCTCGGAACGGTCCACTGAAGACCTGGAACTAGATGAGGAGACGAGGAGAAAGCCAGGGGTGAGAGGGGGGCTGTGCTGCAGCCCGTAGTCTTTTAGATCTCAGCGTCATGTGTCTGCCTGGTGCTGCAGGTGTCAATGGCACGCGCCAGCCGATGTCACGGTCTGACAGGTGGACCGCCCCCCCAGTGCTCTAATCCTGACACTGCGGGTCTTCGCTGCTGTTGCAGGCGGTCCATCTCGATGCCTGCGTGGAAACCGTGGGGGAGGAAGGGGGAGGTGAAGGGGGTGACTTTGTTTTAAAGGTCAGCATAAAGTATTCAGCAGCAAGCGGCGGTGGTAAGTGTGAGTGTGTGGTGGTTGGTAACTAGATATTGGGCCACAACCCTGAGTTAGGCAGATAGCCTAGTGGTTACGTGTGTTGGGCCAGTAACCAAAAGGTTGCTGGTTCAAATCCCTGAGCTGACTAGCTGTTGATGCCCTTGAGCAAGGCACTTAACCCTAATTGCTCTTGTAAATGACTAAAATGTAAAATTGTCATCACCATGTCCAATGAAATATAATCAGGCACACAATGTGGTATGGCTGTTTTAATTCAAGTGTGTGCTATCATGTCTGAGTGAGAGCCTGTTTCCAGGCCGTGTGTCAAGTGGCTGTTGTTTATGTGTATATCTCAACCCTGGAAGCTTGTAGATTCAGAACCCTAAGAGCATTTCAGAGGGTGCTGCTATGTTTTAAGTACTGTGGTGTGTTTATCTGTGTGTGGGATGGGGAGTATTACTTAATACTGCTGCAGCACTTCTAAAGTGACTGAGGCTGGGTAATGGAAATTCATTGAGGCTTTATCTTGGTTGTTTATTTTAGTATTATAAATGATGTAATGTAATGACTTAGCATCATTTGAGTAATTGTTTATGGATTGAACCATTTGATGTTTTTACCTGCCGCTATTTCATTGTTGACTGAACTAAACCTAATATTTTGTTCAGGATGTTGTTCCTCTTTAAATGTCCTTAGACATGTGACTCTGACTGCAGTCTCATGTTAGAGGATACGCCACATCATGTATCAAGGTTTGGTTCAATAAGACCACTGTTTCCATGCCAGAGCTGTCTTATTTTGATGGCTTGTGTGTATTTATTCAGCTCCTTCTCCAAGACTGTGTGTGTGTGTGTGTGTGTGTGTGTGTGTGTGTGTGTGTGTGTGTGTGTGTGTGTGTGTGTGTGTGTGTGTGTGTGTGTGTGTGTGTGTGTGTCGGGGTGTGTGTGTGTGTGTGTCGGGGTGTGTGTCGGGGTGTGTGTGTGTGTGTCGGGGTGTGTGTGTGTGTGTGTGTCGGGGTGTGTGTGTGGTTGTGTGACATGTTTCCAGGAGTTTTGGCCGGTCTTGTTGCACTGAAACTGTCAGCAAACAGCGCTACTCCTCTCTACTCCAGATTTGTGAAAACAAATGAGAATATTTTGTGATTATAGAAAAAGGATGAAAGAATGATTATATGTTTGTCACAAGATTCTGATCAAGGCTGCATGATTTTCATGTTCATGCATGACGGTGTGATTTTTTACTATTGACTACTGTAGTACAGCAGACCAAGCCTATCTTGATTTTTTTCACTTACTAAGTAAAAAGAGAGTCTCAAAGTCAAATGGACGTTTCCAGCTGAATGATGATGGGAGTTTAGTTCCTCCAACAGGAGTAGGCCTTACTCAGCACTACACACACGCAGCACCTTCCCCTTTCTCTGCAGTCTAAACACTCCCCTGTCTGTTGTGTGGAGGACTCTATTCTGATGCTGCCAGTCTGTCTGACAGAGAGACCAGACACTGCTGCAGCGAGTAGCCAAGCTAATAGGAATATAAGCAACTTCACTTAGAAAAGCTTAGCTTTGAAGCGTCCAAGCCCAGGATAGGAAAGGAACTAATGACTTTAGAGCTTATTCAGTGCAGTAGAATTACAAAACAAACTATTATAGATGACATACAGAGAAAGCATTCCTTGACAGCAGGTTCAGTAGCCTTGATTATATTCTACAGCCTGGTATTGTTGTATTCAAAACAACAATAGCAGCCTTTCTAGGGAGTTTTTCCTAGCCACCGTGCTTCTACACCTGCATTGCTTGCTGTTTGGGGTTTTAGGCTGGGTTTCTGTACAGCACTTCGAGATATTAGCTGATGTACGAAGGGCTTTATAAAATAAATTTGATTGATTGATTAATAACTGGAGATTTGGTGCCTATTCAAACTAAAATGTTCACCTCTGAAACATGACATTCTCCCCTTTTGATCAAAACCATTAAAAGGAACAAATCTACCAAATCCAACCACTAACTTACTCCACCTGTCTCCCTAACTAAAAATACAGGATCCAGGGATAAAGTTTTCCGTGTTGTCCCTCAGCCCTTAAACCGTATCTGTTCGCCTCTTCGTCTAAACTCCTTCAAAGTAGTTGTGATTTACATTTCCTCAGAGATCCTGAACAGACCTCATTCCTTTCTCCCAGTACACACCCTATCCTGCCAATCCCTGAAGTACTGCAGCTAGCTAGGCCTAGCACTGCTGAACAGAGGAGCATCATCCCAAATGTTCCTTCCTTGCTTCAGTGTTTTCATTACTTCAGTGCCACAGTGTTTTTCCACTCTACCACCAAGGCCAACAAGCAGCTAAGCTAACAGGCAGCAAGGTAGCAGCAGTCTTCTGCAGAAGAAAGACAAAGACCCAAATGTTATTCCAATGTGTTCAAGATCATGTCAGGACAGAGGAAAACACAAGTAGACTAAGTTCGTCACTCACTGGTGATGATGATGACGATTTTCCACTGTTAGACACCGAGGCCGATTGGAACTTACGTTCTCCTTTTAGCCAGCCGAGTTATCTTGCATTTGAGATGCATCTGCTTTCAGCTGAGACAGTGTTCTATCTATGGCTGGGACGGCTTCCCTGTCTTCCCTGTCTATCTGTACTGTAAGCTAGTATCAGTACTGTAAGCTGGTATATCTGACAGAGCAATATACTGATCCCCCACTGTGCCAAGAAGCATGGACTCTCAAACACACCCACCTTGCTTCTGCTGGTGTTAGTAAACAAACGATAGATAATGTATCACAACTGTGACTATCACTGCTAAGAACAGGGTGGATGTATCACAACTGTGACTATCACTGCTAAGAACAGGGTGGATGTATCACAACTATCACTGCTAAGAACAGGGTGGATGTATCACAACTGTGACTATCACTGCTAAGAACAGGGTGGATGTATCACAACTGTGACTATCACTGCTAAGAACAGGGTGGATGTATCACAACTATGAGAAGGCAAGCTGTTAAGAACAGAGTAGGATGCTACTGGTCTGTGTTAGGTTAGGATTTGAGAAGGTAGGCCTACTATCTTCTACCTGCAGCGTTTAGAACAGGGAACAGAGGAAGCAAATGATTCTGGAGGGTCATGTGGTGCAACATCCTTTATTCCAGCCCAGAACCATAAACACCTGACTCAACTAATTGTGGTTTTGAACCAGTACTGTCAAGACAATGATTAGGTGCTTAGGTGCTGTGGTGGACCAAAAGCTTTAATCAGTTCTAAACAGTAACAGTAACCTTTAGCATACATAGTCTGTGTGCTGAACAGTCATTTTGGCCTAGATCAGATCTATCCTAGATTAAGTGATCACAGTGGGCAGAGAGAGGCCTGCTGGTTAGGAAAGGGTCAGTGTAACTACCTGAATGGCAGCCCATTAGACAAATAGACTATATTATGTGTAGCTAAACAGCAGAGGGTCAAAGTCGTTTAGAATTCAGCTCTAGCATAACAGACGGAGTGCACTGAGGCTGAGTCCTAGGGCCAGTTTCATTATGCCCTCTAATGATCATGGTCTTTTATTTTTTTTATACATTTACCCCTTTTTCTCCCCAATTTTGTGGTATCTAATTGGTAGGACAGTCGAAGGACAGGACAGGCGAAGGTCGAGCGCAATGTGTCCTTCGAAACACAATCCAACAAAGCCGCACTGATTCTTGACACAATGCCCACTTAACCCAGAAGCCAGCCGCACCAATGTGTCGGAGAAAACACTGTGCACCTGGCGACCGTGTCAGCGTGCATTGCGCCCGGTCCGCCACAGGAGTCGCTAGTGCGCAATGGGACAAAGACATCCCTGCCGGCCAAACCCTCTTCTAACCCGGACGACGCTGGGCCAATTGTGCCCTGCACCATGGGTCTCCCGGTCGCTGCCGGCTGCGACAGAACCTGGACCCAAACCCAGGATCTCTAGTGGCACAGCTAACACTGCGATGCAGTGTCTTAGACCACTGCGCCACTTGGGAGGCCATTGGTCATGGTCTTTATGGAATGTTTGGGAAACAGATCCTGAAACTGCTTTCCTACATCAAAGGACGTTATTCAACCTCTTTATTTCTCCTATGACTCCAACTGTCCTACTTTTAAAGGACGGAGGCTGAGGAGCTGTTCTTGTGGAGGTGGTGTCAGGAAGAAGAGGGGAGGACTACTCTCCTGTTTTCCTCCTGTTCTCTGTGGCGGGACCATAATTAACACCACTGAAACGCACAGCATGCTGGGCGGGAGGGGGAGCGAGGCGAAGTCAGGCGGGTTAGTGACTCAAGCAGGCGCACGTGTGTGCGTGGTCTGCCAGGAACCCTGTTTATAAATATCCCTGCCTACACTGCTGCATCGTGGGATGCTGAGGCTCATCGTGTGGAGGCTGTGCTCTCCGCAGTGTATGAGATAATCTGCTGTTTTTTATGAGGGAAGAAGAACCGATATTATGAGGCTATGCCCCCGTACTCTTACAAATTGAGAGAACAGATTTAAAAAAGCTTTAGCCTACTTCATTTGCAGCCAATTTGAAAAAGTTTTTCTTATTAGGCTTATTTGTCAACAAAATAGCCCATGTCACGTTTGTTAATTAAATTGTATTCTCTCAAAAGACTTACATGTGAAACTAAAGTAAATAAGTTATGAATAAGTAGAATATCCAGGATTGTTTTTTTTATTATTGTAATAACTAACCGGCTTTATTGCAGTAATTTAGTTCAGAGCCATATTTCTGGCTATAAGGAACTGAATCTGCCTCATTGTTACAGGTTAGTCATTGTTGATTTGGGAGATTGCTATAGTGGAGTGCTATAGCCTAGCAGTGATTGGTGTTGGTGGGCAGGCCGTACTGTAGGCTTACTCCTCTGAGAAGCATTAGGCTAAACTCTGACTGTTTCACACAGTGTTCCAGCGGTAGTCTCTCAAGAGTAGAGCACTAAGAACCCTGTGAACTCTTTCACGGGATATTTCTCCTCTCTTAGCACGGGTGGGCAACTGAGGTCCTAGAGGGCTTCATTGCTTGTTGGTTGCACACTTTTTCTCCAGGCCAGCATTAACAAACACAATATTAACACACTGGTGTCCCGTTTGAATTTGAACAGCTGCAGTGCATTCAGAAAGGGTTCAGACCTCTTCATATCATGTCCAATCAATTGACTTGTTCCACATTTTGTTGCATTACATCTTTATTCTAAAATGTATTAAATAAAACATTTTTCTCAATCTACACACAATACTCCATAATGACAAAGCGAAAACAGGTTAGTAGACATTTTTGCAAAAAAAAAACAGAAATACCTTATTTACATAAGTATTCAGACCCTTTGTTATGAGACTTGAAATTGAGCTCAGGTGCATCCTGTTTCCATTGATCATCCTTGATGTTTCTACAACTTGATTGGAGTCGTCCTGTGGTAAATTACATTGATTGGACAGGATTTGTAAAGGTACACACCTGTCTATATAAGGTCCCACAGTTGACAGTGCATGTCAGAGCAAAAACCAGGCCATGCGGTCAAAGGAATTGTCCGTAGAGCTCCGAGACAGGATTGTGTCAAGCACAGATCTGGGCAAAGGTACCAAAAAATGTCTGCAGCATTGAAGGTCCCCAAGAACACAGTGGGCTCCATCATCCTTAAATGGAAGAAGTTTGGAACTACCAAGACTCTTGCTAGAGCTGGCCACCCGGCCAAACTGAGCAATCGTGGGAGAAGGGCCTTGGTCAGGGAGGTGACCAAGAACCCGGTGGTCACTCTGACAGAGCTCCAGAGTTCCTCTGTGGAGATGGGAGAACCTTCAAGAAGGACAACCAGGAATGGCTTCTGGACAAGTCTCTGAATGTCCTTGAATGGCGGGCAGAGCCCAATCGAACATCTCTGGAGAGACCTGAAAATAGCTGTACAGCGACGCTCCCCATCCAACCTGACAGTGCTTGAGAGGATATGTAGAGAATAATGGGAGAAACTCCCCAAATACAGGTGCGCCAAGCATGTAGCATCATACCCAAGAGGACTCGAGACTGTAATCTCTGCCAAACGTGCTTCAACAAAGTAATGAGTGAAGGGTCTGAATTGTTATGTAAATGTGATATTTCAACAACCATTTTTTATTTTTTTTTACATTTGCTAAAGTTTCTAAAACCTGTTTTTGCTTTGTCATTATGGGGTATTGTGTGTAGGTTGTTGAGGGGGGGATTTTTTTTTATTAAGGCTGCAATGTAACAAAGTGGAAAAAGTCAAGGGGTCTGAATACTTTCCAAATGCACTGTACCTATCCCAGTTCTTCTAGTAAATAAACATAACTGCTAGCGTGAATAGAGCTAGATACGGTGATGTGCTGGCAGGCAGCAGCATTGTAAAGAAGTGTCTGTGTTGAACAAACTGTCCCAAAACAGCCTCCCTCTCCAATCCCATTAGCAATATCTGTCGGCAGCCGTTAGGCCTACTGATGGTGGGATCACATTTATGGAGTGTGTGTTTTCACCCACTCTGAATGTGTAAGTGTGCGGAGGAGAGAGGGGGTTTGTGTGTGTGTGTGTGTGTGTGTGTGTGTGTGTGTGTGTGTGTGTGTGTGTGTGTGTGAGTGAGAAGAGATTGTCAGTATTCTTTTAGGAGAGAATACTGACCATCTCTCTCACAGTAGCATCTATGGTTGTAGCTCACCACTAACACATCTAGTCAAGGAATTGATGATCAGTTGAATCAGGTTGTTAAACATCTGTGGAGTTTAAATGAAGACTCTATGCATGCTATATAAAGCCTTTGTTTGTGGGACCAAGTCTGAGCACCACATGAGACTAAGTTTAAAATGGGTCTGTGTGAATGTGTTTTTCTTGTACTAATAGAGACTACGATTTTTGTGTGTGTTTCTATCTCTGTCATTCTATCTCCCTAGGAAACCCTGCGTGTCTGTCCTGATGCCCTTTGCATCCGTTTGCCTGGGATCACAGATTAACACAGAGACTTCACTGATTAATTCCTAGATTGATCTTTGTACCATTTAAATATTGATTCTCACCATCCAAAATAAGTAACACAGGCCTGCTTGTACAGTCGTATCGGCGAAAATATGCTCTAATGGAAAAACTGGCAGTTGTGGTCCAACAAACGCTTTTACAGTTTCTCTCTGTTCTTCCAAAGAGTATCAAATTCAATAGACTTACACTCAGCCCAAAATACTTTTTCTGTTGCGTAAAATTAATATTTTATTCTAATCAGTTTTCCGATTGGAAAATGTAACGTTTATTTACACGGTGGGATGGTTAAGATGTAATGGGATAGCTGAAGTGTACAAGTACAACAGACCTATTCTGTTACAGATCTATTGTAGTGTCTGTTGGCTGAAGACACAGCCCTTGCTGCCGTCAATATCTCCATATCTCCTCAGAGTAACAGAGATCTTCCAAAGCCTTGTATTGACAATTTTTGAGTTTTTCACATAAAGACAGTCCCTAATTTTTTTTACACTAATGTGTTGGGAGTTTGTGGGCGACCCCTAGAGTCTGAACATCTTTTACTGTCACTTTGATCTCGCGCTTTTTCCCTTCTTGCTTTTGGAGAGAGCGCAAACAAACTGTGAAGCAGAAAGAAACCTAGAAAGTTGTAAAGTATATTTTTACTACTAAAGAAGAATCGAGTGCTTAGATGATCAGTGTGATGAACCAGAAGGGAATTGGAAGGTCTTTTCCTTTGACATTTGTGAATGGAGAATCCTGACTGGTTTTGTGCCCCCCTTTTTGATGTGTGCACTGCATCCTGATTCTACGGCAACATCGCCACCTACAGCCATCTTCTACAAAGTACTTTGCCATCTAAAGAGCCTCATCTACAGCTTCTAGAATCATCATCCTCGCCTCGTTTTAATAGAGGGACATTTGACTGGTACATCGTGGAAGGAACTGATCTGATATGAGTGCACTCACATTTTATTTTCATTTTATTATTACTGTATTGGACAAAACTATTGTTGTGAATGAATGTGCATTGAAAACAAACTATTTCAACAGTAGATTAATTTAAACTTTAAACATTTATCACTGAGTCCTTGCCGTATTTTTCCTTCCGTAGATATGACATGTTTTTCCTTGCCTTTATTAGATAACATTGCTTTAAATAGCAGTCCCCTTTTGAACCGCAATAGACTGTATGCACATTGTATATAGTAACTCTAAAGTAGTTCCTTGCACAATATTTTGGGGGAAATAAAGGTATTATTTTATATTCTATGCTGGCCTAAAATCTTACCCACTCTTCTAGACTCCTTCATGTAAAAGGGGTGAGCCCATCCCTCTATCCAAAAGCACCTCTCTGGGCCTGCAGCCAATAAATAACTACCCTCCCCAAAGACCAGCCCCCCTCAACCCCCTGAGAGGAGAAACCTGGGAATGGCGTGTTTCTTGTGGTAACAACATCCAGATAGAGATGGTTTTAACCATGTTCAGAGAACCACACACAGAGATGAGAGGGAATGGGCTCCATCCCCCCAGGGAGATGTGGTGCAAGCACATATTCAGTCAAAACCAATATCTGGAAGGAAGGCTTGAGTAAATCTGTAAACACATGGAACCATTTGGGGGAAATTAGGAGACATGCTATAGGTATCACAGGGTATCTTTTCATTATAGTGAATGTACCATGAGTTTACAATGACACATGACAACCTGACACATTGTGGCTCTGAATCTTCTCCTGTCTGTTGCAGATTTGTGTACAAGACCTTGGCAGATGGTAGATTTGCAAACCCTATTAAAGTCAACCGCAAATTGAATGACTCAACACTCCGAGACTGTCGTTATTTGGGGTTTTGCAAACAATCTGAGTCTTGAGAATTAGCGATGGCTCAAAGCTGATCTAACCCCCGTTGTGCGGCTCAAAGCTGATCTAACCCCCGTTGTGCGGCTCAAAGCTGATCTAACCCCTGTTGTGCGGCTCAAAGCTGATCTAACCCCTGTTGTGCGGCTCAAAGCTGATCTAACCCCCGTTGTGCGGCTCAAAGCTGATGTAACCCCCGTTGTGCGGCTCAAAGCTGATCTAACCCCTGTTGTGCGGCTCAAAGCTGATCTAACCCCTGTTGTGCGGCTCAAAGCTGATCTAACCCCTGTTGTGCGGCTCAAAGCTGATCTAACCCCTGTTGTGCGGCTCAAAGCTGATCTAACCCCTGTTGTGCGGCTCAAAGCTGATCTAACCCCTGTTGTGCAGCTCAAAGCTGATCTAACCCCCGTTGTGCGGCTCAAAGCTGATGTAACCCCCGTTGTGCGGCTCAAAGCTGATCTAACCCCTGTTGTGCAGCTCAAAGCTGATCTAACCCCTGTTGTGCAGCTCAAAGCTGATCTAACCCCTGTTGTGCAGCTCAAAGCTGACTGTAATTTTTATTATCAAAACATTTGTGGTCTTCATCCACTCTCAATCAGTTTAGATCTAACAAAGTGATTGAGGAAGATGCTTTACATCACCACAGTTTAAGTAGTAGTAGTAACATTGTGGACTTCATTGTAGTTTGTAATGAGTTGTGATTTTGCATGTGCAGTACTTCTCTCTCTGCATGCTGCATTGGTCATTCAGCTATACTGTATGTAGTTCTTATTCTGTCTCAATTTGTCGCAACAATACCATTATTTAACTGAACATGGGCCCCTAGCCATGTCAGTGCAGTCATCACCAAATGTCTGGGTGCCTACTTACTGCCTAGTACGTAACACACTGACCATCATGTGTTTGGGGCCTGGGGTTGAGAAAACAAAAGGATTGTCTGCCTCTCCCAGACCCAGCAATGGATTTGAGCTCTCAGCTGATGTGGGGTTTTTCTGTTGGCCTTTGATTTATTTTTGAGGAAGATAATGGAATGTTAAGCTAATGCGGTTATAAGAATGAAGGATTCTGTTGGGTTGAACATTCCAAACATACACCGCTGTTATGGATGTGCTCATTCTGGTCAAAGGACACTATGCATCTCCTGTGTTGATCAACCCCGGCCAACAGCTCTGCACCCCCCGCAGCAACTGGCCCAAGCCCCCCCCCCCTCACCTCTCCTTCACCCAAATCCAGACAGCTGATGTTCTGAAAAGAGCTGCAAAATTTGGATCCCTACAAATCAGCTGGGCTAGACAATCTGGACCCTCTCTTCCTAAAATTATCTGCCTCCATTGTTGCAACCCCTATTACTAGCCTGTTCAACCTCTCTTTCGTATCGTCTGAGATTCCTAAAGATTGGAAAGCGGCCGCGGTCAAAGTGGGAGACACTCTAGACCCAAACTGTTACAGACCTATATCCATCATGCCCTGCCTTTTTAAAGTCTTCGAAAGCCAAGTGAGCAAACAGATTTCGAAACCCACCGTACCTTCTCCGCTATGCAATCTGGTTTCCGAGCTGGTCACGGGTGCACCTCAGCCACGCTCAAGGTCCTAAACGATATCATAACTGGCAGTGATAATAAACATTACTGTGCAGACGTCTTCATTGACCTGGCCAAGGCTCTCAACTCTGTCAATCACCGTATTCTTATCGGCAGACTCAATAGCCTTGGTTTCTCAAATGACTGCCTCGCCTGGTTCACCAACTACTTCTCAGATAGAGGTCAGTGTGTCAAATCGGAGGGCCTGTTGTCCGGACCTCTGGCAGTCTCTATGAGGGTGGTCAGGGTTCAATTCTCTGGCCGACTCTTTTCTCTGTATATATCAATGATGTCGCTCTTGCTGCAGGTGATTCTTTGATCCACCTCTACGCAGACGACACCATTCTGTATACATCTGGCCCTTCTTTGGAAACTGTGTTAACAAACCTCCAAACGAGCTTCAACTCCATACAATACTCCTTCCGTGGCCTCCAACTGCTTTTAAATGCTAGTAAGACTAAATGCATGCTCTTCAACCGATCGCTGCCCGACTAGCATCACTACTATGGATGGTTCTGACTTAGAATATGTGGACAACTATAAATACCTAGGTGTCTGGCTAGACTGTAAAATCTCCTTCAAGACTCACATTAAGCATCTTCAATCCAAGGTTAAATCTAGAATCGGCTTCCTATTTCGCAACAAATTCTCCTTCACTCATGTTTTTTTTAATGTTTTTTTATTTTATTTCACCTTTATTTAACCAGGTAAGCTAGTTGAGAACAAGTTCTCATTTACAACGGCGACCTGGCCAAGATAAAGCAAAGCGACACAAACAACAACACAGAGTGTTGACAATAACAATAACACAATAGAAAAAAAAGAAAGTATGCTGCCAAACATACCCTCTTAAAACTGACTATCCTACTGATCCTTGACTTTGGCGATGTCATTTACAAAATAGCCTCCAACACTCTACTCAGCAAATTGGATGTAGTCTATCACAGTGCCATCCGTTTTGTCACCAAAGCCCCATATACTACCCACCACTGCGACTTGTATGCTCTCGTTGGCTGGCCCTCGCTTCATATTCGTCGCCAAACCCACTGGCTCCAGGTCATCTATAAGTCTTTGCTAGGTAAAGCTCCGCCTTATCTTAGCTCACTGGTCACCATAGCAACACCCACCTGTAGCACGCGCTCCAGCAGGTATATTTCACTGGTCATTCCCAAAGCCAACACCTCCTTTGGCCGCCTTTCCTTACAGTTCTCTGCTGCCAATGACTGGAACGATTTGCAAAAATAACTGAAGTTTGAGACTCATATCTCCCTCACTAACTTTAAGCATCAGCTTAAAGCAGCTCACCGATCGCTGCAGCTGTAAACAGCCCATCCAACGACCTACCTCATCCCCATATTGTTTTTATTTCCTTTTTCTGCTCTTTTGCACACCAGTATTTCTACTTGCACATCATCATCTGCACATCTATCACTCCAGTGTTAATTTGCTAAATTGTAATTACTTCGCTACTATTGTCTATTTATTGCCTTTACCTCCTTACTCCATTTGCACACACTGTATACCTATTTGTCTATTGTTTGTGTCGCACTGCTTTGCTTTATCTTGGCCAGGTCGCAGTTGTAAATGAGAACTTGTTCTCAACTGGCCTACCTGGTTAAATAAAGGTGAAATAAAAAAATCATAATAAGATCCATGGAGAACATACGTCTAAAAAAGAGGTAGCCTGTTAAGGAGAAAGACATGGCAAATGATATTTATTAGGAGGAATCAGCTTCCTCAGACAGAGGAAGAGGGGGGAGAGAGAATGAGGTGTGTGTGTGTGTGTGTGTGTGTGTGTGTGTGTGTGTGTGTGTGTGTGTGTGTGTGTGTGTGTGTGTGTGTGTGTGTGTGTGTGTGTGTGTGTGTGTGTGTGTGTGTGTGTGTGTGGACTTATCTGACTTAGTGACTTTTGCTTTGAGTAATTGAATCAAACTGTAGGTCACTGACCGTAAACATGTGCATTATATCATCCATTCTCTAGGCACTGGTTGAATGTCAGGTGAAAAACTACTCTGTGCTGACATCATATACATACACTACAAACTCACTCTACAATCCCCCACCAAACAACACTTCACCAAACAACGAGAGTGTTGCAGGGCAGACGGGACAAAAGGCCCCCACAGCTGGTTGGTTGGCATAGCCCTGTTGAGGGGGGTGGGTAAGGGTATTGTGAGGGGGGGGGGTGAGGGGAGGGTGTTAAGACTGTTGTCCAGGGGGTGATTATAGTAATTTGTATTGGCTTGAGGAGAGTCTGGTATTACTGTGTATAGTACTGGCTCTGACCCCCTCCTGCTGCTTAATTACGGTATGGTGGTGTGTGTGTGTGTGACTGCAGACAGTGTGGTGGCAGACTGCGGCCTCGTATGTATGGGCCCTGCCACTGACCCACCCACTTCTAATGAGAGTTTCCTTTTGTCATGCTGTTTTACACAGTCCTCTGTCTCCCATAACATTCATAGTCATAGTTATATAATCCTCTCATGTTTACATTATAATATAGGCGATCTACAGGGTCCTTTAGCTCTAAGGTCTAACCGTGACCATATCTATAGTAAATACTTGAGGAAATGGGGCCTGGGAGAGTTTCTGTTCATTCAGACGTCCTGCTGTGAATGACCCTGCAGTGTTTCCCCTATGTATTTTCATGTAGGCGTGTTGCAGAGGCCCCCGAATCTGCATCCGGAGCTAACCAAACAAATGTATTCCATTGAAACTAATTTCATTCAAGAAAAATGAAAAATGTAAGCGGGGTCAATGGGCAACGTAGCCCACCTAATATATAATACGGGGAAACAATGTCCCTCCGTATAAACCACTAGGGACTACAATGGTTTGGTTTATTCTCCTGGAGTGTCTTACCGTTAGATGATGAAATGGGTCCCCACGGTTACCCCGCGGCCAGTGGTGGGTTTCGGCTGGAGCTGGGAGTCTGTGTAACTGCTCGATTGAATTATGTAAATATTCCTGTGCAGATTGATGTGGGAGTTCCCAGACCCTTAATGTGATTATATTACTAAATAGAGGGAAGCAGGCTCGCCTCAGGTCTTTTTGTGTGTGACGGGTCAGGATATAAACTAGTAGTGTGTTTCTATGCTGCACAACAGGGGGGATTGGGAGTGAGGCTTTGGATCTCAATCTAGTCTGGACTATAGTCCCCTCTCACCCCATCTCGTTTGTGGATTATTTTGATTATGAAAAAACAAGTATAATTAGTGATTCGGGGGGATAAAGTTGGAGATATTGGATTCAGGCATGTGAAACAATTATTACTGATATGATGGGGAGTGTGGGTGTGAAGAAAGTCACATGTTGTTTGCAGATTGTGATTACATTTTGTTGTAGTACCAACCCTCCTAATTTCAGTGATTGAGGGGATTCACAAATTAAAAACAGTAGCATCCAAAGGTGCCTCTGATAATTACATTTCCATAGTAGCAAATTGAGGTACCCCAACCCCGTTCAATCTAGAAACAAAAGCAAAACCCACAACAAATGGTTAGATTTGCCCTGATCCATGACCCCATCACACCCCCTGTCCAGGAAGTGCCACCACATGGAAATGACAAAGTAAACTACAAATTGTCCCTTTAAAATGAACTCATTAGTCTACTCTTATCTTTAGTAAGCCAGACATTAGGGTGTGTTTGGTTTGACTGAGGCAGTCCAGGTGTCTGCTCTGCATTGCTCCCCCAGACTCCCCTCCCTCTCCCACAGTAATGTGTGACTTGTCGCAGGCAGTGCTGCCTCAAGATCAAAGCAGACACACATACACATACGGTGGGGCTATAAAACTGGTTTGTCACTGCAATTTCCCTGTCCATCAGCGGGCACACAAACAGCCCTCTCCCTGATGCCACTGTAATGGTTTTTATTTATGACAACCCAAAATTACACCTCATTATTTGTTCCGTGAAGTTCCCTGAGGTTCTGGTCAAGGCTGAGTGCTTCAGTCTATACTTCACTGCACTCTCTATTTCACTCTACACTCTCTCGATCTCTCGCTCTCCTTCTCTGTCATTCCCTTTCTCTGTCTTTCTGGCCCTTTGTCTCTCTGTGTGTGTGTGGTGAAAAAAAGCACACCACTTGTGGCAGTGTCAGCACTTTCTCGTGTGTGTGTGTCTGTCTGTCTGAGGGAGAGGAGGAGAGAGAGAGTGAGTTGGAATAGTCTGACTCCTCTCACTGACATACATCTTATCCTTCATAACACTTCTGATGTTAGAGCAAAATGTACTGTGTGCTTTTGTACTCAGTCTTTCTTCCTTTGACTTACACCATATTTCTCTGTGTTTAAGTGTGTGTGATTTGTGTGTGTGTGTGCTTGCATCTGCATGTATTCCTTTACTTGTGTGTTTTATATAGTGTTCCCCTCAACAGACAAGTACTTGCATGTCTCCCAACTCTTCGTGTTGTTGTTATGACCTGATGTCACCTGATCTCCTAACGCAATTGGCCCGTCTGTGTTTCAGATCTGCTGCCTCCAGTCGGGCGAACAAAGGAGGGGAGACGAGGCTGATCCTTCCCACAATCCTTCAGCCACTGGGCCTACTGATCCGGACCACTGCACTACTCTGCCTTCTCTCTCCCCGCTCCCCCCCACCCTAAGGCAGGAAGGCTGTGGGGCAGTAGGATCAGGGCAGCAGTAAGGGCTGATTGATGCTCTGTGGGGATGAGACCTGGCTGCTGAAGGCCAGTGGAGACGGCTCCCATTCTCCGCTCGCCTGGCTTTATGTGCGTGTCTGCAGGCTGCCCTACGCGCAGCAGAGCCACCCCCCGCGTCAGCCACGGCGGCCACCCCGAGCCATCCAGACATGCCCACCGAGACCCTGCCGTCGCTGGCAGATAGCAAACCCACCTGCCCCGGGGCGGCCTTTGTCTCCGCTGTCCCCCTACGCATACTCAACAAGGGACCCGAGTACTTCCGGCGCCAGGTGGAGACCAACCCTAAGCGGCTGAGCGCCGTGGAGCGGCTGGAGGCGGACAAGTCCAAGTACGTGAAGAGCCAGGAGGTCATCAACGCCAAGCAGGAGCCTGTCAAGCCCCAGCTGCTGGCCAAGCCACCTGTCTGCCCCGCCGTGGCCAAGAGAGGGGCGAATGGTGGCGGTTGTGGTGGGGTAGCCCTCAAGACATTCAATAACAACTCCAAGTCGGACACGTGCGCCACCACCAGCAAACGGGAGAACCTTAACCTGGAGATCCTCAAGAACCTCCTGAACAGCTCCGGCTCGGTCTCTGAGGGCCACGCTAAGAGCGCTACTTTAAAGCCTGGGGCCAGGAGCTTGGCCCCCCACCGCTCCACCCCCACACCCACCACAGACTTCACTGAGCCCACCAGCCTCCGTTCCGTTGCCAAGTCCCTCAAGGTGCCTCCGCCTGCACCCGGCCGACGGAGCCCCCAGGGGGGAAACCTGAACCTCAGCCGCCGGCTGCTGGAGGAGCGGGGCGAGGGCAATCACTCACCCCTCCACGCCTCCCACAGCTCCTCTGACATCCGCAGGCTGTGCAACGGTAAGCCTCTAAGGGCGGCCCGAAGCAGTAGCAGCTCCGCACCTCCCTTACCCCCCAAGCCCAGTACCAAAGTCCTGGCCCCCCTCTGCGACAATGCCCTTCAGGCCCCTGAGAGGGAGCCTGCGCCGCCCTCCTCTGCCACCCCAGATGAGCAGTTGGAGCTAGAGTTGGGGAGCTCGTTGGCCCGCCGGCCCTCTCTGCACCGCTCCAAGTCGGACCTGAGCGACCGGTATGCGCGAGCAGGCGCCGACGTGGAACGCTTCTTTAACTACTGTGGCCTGGACCCTGAGGAGCTGGAGAGCGTGGGCGTGGAGAGCTTTGCCCGCGCCAACTCCGACATAATCTCCCTCAACTTCCGCAGCGCTAGCATGATCAGCTCGGACTGTGACCAATCACGGCATAGCAACGAGGACATGACGGACGAGGAGGAAGACGTGAGCGAACGCGTGCCGTACGGAATCTCGGCGGTGGAACGAAACGCCCGCGTCATCAAATGGCTGTACAGCATCAAACAGGCACGCGAGTCGCAGAAAGTGTCTCATGTCTAAAAGAGAAGGAAGAAACAAACTGTTAGATGGTCCTTGCAACAAAACAAAAAAAGACTTCCGATGGAATGAAGGTCTTTGGACACTCTGAATCTCTGAATGTCAAAGTATTGACTGGCAAGATGCCCTTGGATGGATCTTGCGGTCGCTTTTGCGTTCAGTGTTTGTTGTCCTCTGAATCTGCATGGCTCCTCCCACCCACCCGCCACTGCGGCCTCCAGCTAAAGCAACAGGTTTAGGAAAAAATTCCCTTTTTCAAGATGGCAGCAGTTCAGTTCCGTCTCTTCGAGCAGTACAGCTCTCTCTCTCATTGTTTTGCTTTCTGTCTGTTTAGACCAGCACAATGATGCCAGCTCTTTTTAGATGTGTCTTCTTAATGTCCTTTCTTTCTGAACAACACTGAGCCTGGAAGCCATACGGGTGTGAATGAAGCGATTCAGTGTGTAACCAGTCTTTAGTCTGATAATTCTGAGCTTTGAGTGTCTATAGAAAAAAACTCCCTTGAAAAAAGGGCTGTGAAAGCATGGAACAGTCCAAACCTGCTTCACCCCTTTGGTACCAGGAGAGTTTGTTTGGTACATTCCAGACCCTGCCCCTTTCCCGGGGAAACCCCAGATTGATCCCCTTTTTCAGTGTTACCATGGTGATAGCATTCAGGCAGCATCATGAAATCATTCAGCATTACGTGGTTTTTGCTTCTGTTTAGTTTGTTGTCCATAACATTCTCATTGGCAGTTTGATTTTGTGGTACTTGCTTTTCTTTAAGATATGTGTAAATGCTGTAAGAAAATGTATATAATTTCAAAACTGTTAGATGTTTGTCAGAGGGCGCCTGTTAAGCTAACTTACTACATTGTTCAGTCTTCTCCCTGGGCTTGACTGTGAGACTGCGTCAAACCCAGTTCATGATCAAATTTTTATGACGTTATGATGACGTACACTACCGTTCAAAAGTTTGGGGTCACTTAGAAATGTACTTGTTTTTGAAAGAAAAGCACTTTTTTTGTCCATTAAAATAACATCAAATTGATCAGAAATACAGTGTAGACATTAATGTTGTAAATGACTATTGCAGCTGGAAACGGCTGATTTTTAATGGAATATCTACATAGGCGTACAGAGGCCCATTATCAGCAACCATCACTCCTGTGTTACAATGGCACGTTGTGTTAGCTAATCCAAGTTTATCATTTTAAAAGGCTAATTGATCATTAGAAAACCCTTTTACAATTGTTAGCACAGCTGAAAACGGTTGTGTTGATGAAAGAAGCAATAAAACTGGCCTTTAGACTAGTTGAGTATCTGGAGCATCAGCATTTGTGGGTTCGATTACATGCTCAAAATGGCCAGAAACAAAGCACTTTCTTCTGAAACTCATCAGTCTATTCTTGTTCTGAGAAATGAAGACTATTTCATGTGAGAAATTGCCAAGAAACTGAAGACCTCGTACTACTCCCTTCACAGAACAGCGCAAACGGGCTCTAACCTGAATAGAAAGGAGTGGGAGGCCCCGGTGCACAACTAAGCAAGAGGACAAGTACATTAGTGTCTAGTTTGAGAAACAGAAGCCTCACATCATTAAATAGTACCCAGAAAACACCAGTCTCAATGTCAACAATGAAGAGGCGACTCCGGGATGCTGGCCTTCTAGGCAGAGTTGCAAAGAAAAAGCCAAATCTCAGACTGGCCAATAAAAAGAAAAGATTAAGATGGGCAAAAGACCACAGACACTGGACAGAGGAATTCTGCATAGAAGGCCAGCATCCCGGAGTCGCCTCTTCGCTGTTGACGTTGAGACTGGTGTTTTGCAGGTACTATTTGATGAAGCTGCCAGTTGAGGACTTTTGAGGCGTCTGTTTCTCAAACTAGACACTAATGTACTTGTCCTCTTGCTCAGTTGTGCACCGGGGCCTCCCACTCTTTTTATTCTGGTTAGAGCCCGTTTGCGCTGTTCTGTGAAGGGAGTAGTACACAGCATTGTACGAGATCTTCAGTTTCTTGGCAATCTCTCGCATGAAATAGCCTTCATTTCTCAGAACAATAGACTGATGAGTTTCAGAAGAAAGTTATTTGTTTCTAGCCATTTTGAGCCTGTAATCAAACCCACAAATGCTGATGCGCCAGATACTCAACTAGTCTAAAGAAGGACAGTTTTATTGCTTCTTTAAATCAACACAAGTTTTTAAAAGTGTTTTCTGGTAATCAATTAGCCTTTTAAAATGATAAACTTGGATTAGCAAACACAACGTGCCATTGGAACACAGGAGTGATGGTTGCTGATAATGGGCCTCTGTACGCCTATGTAGATATTTCATTAAATAAAAATCTGCCTTTTCCAGCTACAATAGTAATTTACAACATTAACAATGTCTACACTGTATTTCTAATCAATTTGATGTGACCCCAAACTTTTGAACGGTAGTGTACATGTCCAGTATATTGGAGTTGGAACTGTTTTGGTACTCATTACTTCAAAATGAAGGCAATGAATTGTGTTCACTTACATTTATTTTGCATTATTTCAATAAATGGCTTGTTTTGCCGTCTACTTCGGAAAGTTTTGTGAGTATTATTTCATAAAAATGTGTATGTGGACACCCCTTCAAATTAGTGGATTCGGCATATTCAGCCACACCCGTTGCTGACAGGTGTATAAAATCGAGCACACAGCCATGTGATCTCCATACACAAACATTGGCAGTAGAATGGCCTTACTGAAGAGCTCAGTGACTTTCAACATGACACTGTCATAGAATGCCACCTTTCCAAGTCAGTTTGTCAAATGTCTGCCCTGCTAGAGCTACCCCGGTCAACTGTAAGTGCTATTATTGTGAAGTGGAAACACCTAGGCACAACAACGGCTCAGTCGTGAAGTGGTAGGCCACACAAGCTCACAGAACGGGACTGCCGAGTGCTGAAGCACATAGCGCGTAAAAATCATCTGTCCTCTGTTTCAACACACTACCGAGTTCCAAAATGCCTCTGGAAGCAACATCAGCACAAGAACTGTTCGTTGGGACCTTCATGAAATGGGTTTCATGGCCGGGCAGCCGTACACACGCCTAAGATCACCTTGCAGTGGAAATGTGTTCTCTGGAGTGATGAATCACGCTTTACCATCTGGCAGTCCGATGGACAAATCTGGGTTTGGCGGATGCCAGGAGAACGCTACCTGCCGCAATGCATAGTGCCAACTATAAAGTTTGGTGGAGGAGGAATAATGGTCTGGGGCTGTTTTTTCATGGTTTGTGCTAGGCCCCTTAGTACCAATGAAGGGAAATCTTAACACTACAGCATACAATGACATTCTAGACGATTCTGTACTTCCAACTTTGTGGCAGCAGTTTGGGACTGGCTGGCCTGCACAGAGCCCTGACCTCTACCCCATCTAACGCCGACTGCGAGCCAGGCCTAATCGCCCAACGTCAGTGCCTGACCTCACTAATGCTTTTGTGACTGAATGGAAGCATGTTCCTACATGTAGTGGAAAGCCTTCCCCAGAAGAGTGGAGGCTGTTATAGCGGCAAATGGGGCCCAACTCCATATTAATGCCCATAACTTTTGGTCATGTAGTTTATTTAATGATAAAACGGTGCGCTTTGTTCATTTTCTGTACTACAATATGTATGGTTACTGCAGGGCATTGCATTTAAGGGTTACCATTACGTCATCCATCTAACTGCTCTACAGTGCATCAATTTGACTTGCATATGCGCCTAACATTTTGCTGTGCGACCTGTAATTTTTATTTAGGAACACAGTGTACCTAGAAAAAGTAAGGATTCTAGCTTTATTACCTCAATTATTTCGCATTGTGCTCCTAAATTTATTGTTGTGCGCCTACATTTTTCAACGTAGACGCACACGTGCTCCTTGCAAAAAAAGGTCTGTGTACAGCACTGACCATGTGAGGAGTCTGTTGATGTTAGTTCATAGTTCAGAGGATACCAATATCACCTTCCTTGGGCGGTCCTAGAAAGCAAAAACCTGTCAAGATTAATTTTCCATGCTTCTGTATATCGCTTCACTGACTGTACAAGGAACCTGAACTAATGTGTAAAACTGTATGGCACTTGCAACGCCGGGATTGTGGGTTTGATTGCCAGGGCTATCCATACATAAAAATGTATGCAGTGCACGCATGACTATATGTCGCTTTGGAATAAAGCGTCTGCTCAATGGCATATTACTATCTCCACTCTCCATGTTCCAGGTTTACAAGGCTGTGGGAAATGTTAGAAGAGTGATATGTCTGGGTAATGCAGCAGTTTCTTTACATAATTGTCCCTCTCCGGCTCAGAGAAGAAGTGAAGAAGTGACCTAATCAGTGGCGACCCGTCATTCAGGGCCGCATACAAATATGGTATATTTTTTGCTTTCTTGAGTAAAGCAGCTCCAAAATGCAGGCTTTTCAGCCTAGCTCAGTGATTTCTTTGGTGGTGGGGCAGCCAGTGGAAAATATGGAGTGTAGGGGTTGGTAATGTTCTCTAGTTGCACTGTGATTGGCTCAGTGTTTTGCCACTCATGGGGACACTAAGTCACCGCCAAATCTAAGCCCCTTGGGCGCTGCCTTAGAGTTACATTAGAAGTGCCCATCCAAGAAGGCTCAAGGTCATTGGCCACAGATAAAATGACGTCAAATCACGTTATATCTGATGTAGCTTTGATTGGACTGATCATCTAAACATCATAGTTTCAAAATCTTAGCATGCAGTCATTATCATGAATCAAGTCGACAATCTACTGGCAAATCCCTTTTAATCCTTGTCATATGAAGAGAAATTATAGATAATATATCGGTGCTCATCAGCCATTGGACATAAACATTACACAACAAGTTTGAAATCGCATATTCAACAATGAGTGGTTTGGAAGGAATCAGTGGCTCACTGCAAGCATTGCAAAGCAATCACTAGCCGGCTATTCAGTGGAGTGACTGTGTGGTCCCAAGTCTGGGTTTAAGGGTCTCTTTTCCAAGCTTAAAATTATAAACATTCAACATGGGCCATGCTGTCAATCCAGCATGATTTCTGTAGCTCTCAAAACAACTCTTAATTCGGATCTGGGAAATCTGACTTCCAGTGAGTTGAAGACAACTGGGAACTTGGGGAAAAAAATAGCTGTGACTGGGAAAATACGTTTTGAACAGTCATCCAACTCGGAATTGGGCTTCTTTCTAGAGCTACGACCTGAGGATCACTGATGTCATCATGATTCAACAGTTTTTTTTCATAGTTCCCAGTTGTCTTGAAAGCACCATATATCCAGACAATGCCATTCTTTGATGACAAAGTTTGATGACAAAGTTTTCCCACAAATGACTGCTGCGCCACCTTCCTGTTCAAGTAAGCACAGCACAACAAGGTGAGTCCAAAAATCTCTTGTATGCTGCTGCATAAATTATGTAATATGCCAGGGAGATATGTATACTGTAGCTAAGAAAGTAATACTAAGTGTATGTTGTGTAGTAAGGTGTTAGTAGCCCATGTGCCTCACCCTAATAATTTTGTCTATTTTCCCCTCTTAATTTCACCTACTGTTCTGACTTGGTGGTGCACATGTAGCCTATAACCTGTTTAGAGAAATGTAATCATTGAATATTGTAAGGGCTTTCATTGTCTGCTTATATGCTCCCTTTATTTATCCTACAGTTCTGACTTGGTGTACAGGGAGAACACTGTAAGAACGGCCCATGTTCTGAATTCTGTCGCTGTACATTTCAAAAGTGCTGAACAAATAGTTATATTGACTACGTCCGTCCTAGCTCGTTCGTTAATGTCTTAATCGAAATTACGGATTGCTTCTTATCCGTTTGTAATCCCCTTATGCCATAGATTGTACATCTCAATTGTCATTAAAAACCACATTTGTTTAAGCAAGTCAGCCATATCTGCTATGTTGTTGTTTTTTAAGATAGTAAATGAGGCTGAATGAACTGTTTCGTTGCCAGACAAGGCTCCGCTGATAGCCAGGTATAGCAGTGGTAAGATGTTTTGACTGCTGTTGGGACAGCTTTATGTAGGCCCTAACAGTTTGTTGGCACCGTTTGTCACTGTTATAGTGCAATTAATGTATTGTTTAGTGTTGTGTTGTGGCTTTGCTGGCATTCATCCCCAATTTTTTTGTTTTTGTTTGCCCCACCAAGATTTACATGCTAAAATCGCCACTGGACCTAATCCAAAACCAATGTGATAAGGCTAAGATTCACTCATCTATCAAGCACAGTTTACTCAACCCATGAAGCACAAGGTCCCACGTTAGGCTCCACAGTGAAACATTACTGATGGAAACCCCCACTCATTGAATGAAAGATAACATGCTCACCCTCAGATTATTTCTCAAATGTAATTGGTCCAGTCACCACACCCTAAGGTGTTTCACCAAGGGCACATCAATTGACCACACATACCCATACTATACTGTAAAACTACAACTGCTAGAGGGACAATGACCACGTTTACATGCACACCAATATCCGGTTATTATTCGGGATACTCAAGTATTCTGTTTTTGAGTTGATGCATATAAACATAATTTCCTGTTTAAAATAACCTGAATAAGTTTGTATCCCGGTTTTGAAGTCTGAATAAGATGCCTGGGATATGCTGATCTTAGATGAGATACTGTGGCATATAAACATATTATCCCATTTACTGTTGTTTTTGCAGTCTGCGCAGCCTGTTTCAAATAGTATCACTTTTGAAGGTCAGATGGAAACAGTTATAGTTGGAATACTGACTGAAGTCTGGACACTGATTGTAGGCCTCACATAGCCTATTATAATATTAATTCCTGCAGAATTAAGTGTTGTAAAATTATAGACCAAATGTTAATTTTGTCTCTGGAACAGGCGTGGAGAAATAAGATGATTTTCTTTCATTTTAAAAAATGTGAACATGCGCTTTGGACCGTGTTGTGTATCCTAAACGTGCAATTTAAACATTAAGCTGAAAGTATTTCACATTTAACCACAAAATATGCATTCAAGATTAAAAGTGAAATACTATCAGAAACATGTTGGATCGTTTTCACAGATTTTAATTTCCTTAAAACCGGTCAACAAACTGATATTGTTTGGAAATTTTGCACTGAAGATCTCCCTGGTCCCTAACTGTCTTTTGCTCCACGAGAGAAGCAGAAATGAAAGAGAGAACTTTACCGATGTTAACTAGGTTGTTGATAATGCATTCATTTATAGATTTATAACATCATTCTAGTGAGCAAGGCTTTATTTAGTATTCTAGAGCATTGTTCCCCAATTGGCGGGCCACGGAACGAATGGCACGATGGTGATTTTATTTGGCCCCCCAAGTTTTCTGAGAAAAAAATGTATATTGTTGGACATAAAAGACAAATCAGCTCCTACAGATTTTTTATTTGGAAATCTGTTCCAAAGTATTCCCACGCATAATAGAGAGATATGTGATCGTATAAAGCAAGGCTTGAAATGATTATGTTTTAGTCAAATATTATATATGTTTAGGCTTCCTGCAGTCTACAAATTATTTGTAATTATGTTCTGGCCCCATGACCATCCGCTCAAGAAAAAATTGTCGCGCGACTGAATCTAGTTGATGATCCCTGTTGTAGAACCCAGAAATGTTCCATACGCACAAAAAGCTTATTTCTCAAAAATGTGCACAAATGTGTTTACATCTCTGTTAGTGAACATTTCCCCCCTCGCCAAGGTAATCCATTCACCTGACAGGTGTGAAATATCCAGAAGCTCATTCAACAGCATGATCATTACTCATGGCTCCCAAGTGGCGCAGCGGTCTAAGGCACTGCATCTCAGTGCAAGAAGCGTCATTACAGTCCCTGGGTCGAATTCATGCTGTATCACATCCGGACGTGATTGGGAGTCCCATAGGGTGGTGCACAATTGGCCCAGCTTCGTCCGGGTTTAGCCGGAGTAGGCCGTCATTGTATATAAGAATTTGTTCTTAACTGACTTACATAGTTAAATAAAGTTTTATTTTATATTACACAGGTGCACCTTGTGCTGGGGACAATAAGGCCACTCTAAAATGTGCAGTTTTGTTATACAACACAATTACACAGATATCTCCAGTTTTTAAGGAGTGTGCAATTGGCATTCTGACTGCAGGAATGTCCACCAGAGCTGTTGCCAGAGAATTGAAAGTACATGTCTCTACCATAAGCCGCCTCCGTCGTTTTCGAGAATTTGCCAGTATGTCCAACCGGCATCACAACCGCAGACCACGTGTAACCACGCCAGCCCAGATCCTGAGGCCCATTATCGTACCATTCATCTGCTACCATCACCTCATGTTTCAGCATGATAATGTCGCAAGGATCTGTACACAGTTCCTGGAAGCTGAAAATGTCCCAGTTCTTCCATGGCCTGCATACTCACCAGACATGTCACCCATTGAGCATGTTTGGGATGCTCTGAATCGATGTGTACAACAGCATGTTCCAGTTCCTGCCTATATCCAGCAACTTCACACAGCCATTCAGGAGGAGTGGGACAACATTCCACAGACCACAATCAACAGCCTAATCAACTCTATGGTGGTCGCACCAGATACTGACTGGTTTTCTGATCCAGACCCCTACTTTTTTTTTTTAAAGGTATCTTTAAATGTGAAATCCATAGACTAGGGCCTAATTAATTTATTTAAATTGACTGATTTCCTTATATGTAACTGTTACTCAGTGAAATCTTTGAAATTGTTGCATGTTGGGTTTATTAAAAAAAAAATGTTTAAAAACCCACTCTATGTGCTGAGGTCCCGCTCTAGTATCTCTGGCAGGCTATTGGATTCGTCAGCTTCTTTCCTCCCACTCTCCTGCACACACAGTAGAAAGACAGACGCTGCTTTTTAAGCCTTCTGAGACATTCTACTCAACTGCAGCAGCTTAGCCTAAGTCCATCCGCTGTGCGAAATAGAGAGGAGACGTTTAGCTCTGAGTAAACAGCTGACAGGCTCCTTATCTCCTTAACTCAGAAACATGCTGTCACCACCACCATCATGGAGTCTCCTCCACTGAGCTCCATGCAATTGTGTTTTAAGTGGTGGGAATAATCAATCTTTCAGTGAGTAGCCATTTAACTGGAGGGGAAAAGGGCCTAGAAGGCCATTCTACTGTACTCCCAGTGCTAAAGTAACTGTCCAGTGAAAATCTCACTTTTAAAAGTTCACATTCTGTTAACTTATACCCAAATAATTTTGTTGATTCATCCTATGCTCGTATTTGTGGCCAAAGCACAAATCAGAGAAAAACACATTAAAAACACCTCAAACTTGTATCTCAGACAGACCATTTAAAAAATGCTTGCAATTTCCTCAGAGGATGATGTCATCTTCCTGAGGAGAATGAGCTGGCCAATCTGCGGTCTACTCGTGTGAATATTTTTAATGACTGGTATAGGCCCACGCCATTCTGTCGTTAGAGTATACCATTCCAACACAGAAAAGCTGCTTTTTAACATACTTCATCTGCCTGGTTATATAAGGGTATACAATTTACAGTTGAAGTCAGAAGTTTACATACACCTTAGCCAAATACATTTAAACTCAGTTTTTCACAATGCCTGACATTTAATCCTAGTAAAAATTCCCTGTCTTAGGTCAGTTAGGATCACCACTTTATTTTAAGAATGTGAAATGTCACAATAATAGTAGAGAGAATTGTTTATTTCAGCTTTTATTTATTTCATCACATTCCCAGTGGGTCAGAAGTTTACATACACTCAATTAGTATTTGGTAGCATTGCCTTTAAATTGTTTAACTTGGGTCAAATGTTTCGGGTAGCTTTCCACAAGCTTCCAACAATAAGTTGGGTGAATTTTGGCCCATTCCTCCTGACAGAGCTGGTGTAAATGAGTCGGGTTTGTAGGCCTCCTTGCTTGCACAAGCTTTTTCAGTTCTGCCCACACATTTTCTATAGGATTGAGGTCAGGGCTTTGTGATGGCCACTCCAATACCTTGACTTTGTTGTCCTTAAGCCATATTGCCATAACTTTGGAAATATGCTTGGGGCCATTGTTCATTTGGAAGACCCATTTGCAACCAAGCTTTAACTTCATGACTTGATGTCTTGAGATGTTGCTTCAATATATCCACATAATTTTCCATTCTCATGATGCCATCTATTTTGTGAAGTGCACCAGTCCCTCCTGCAGCAAAGCACCCCACAATATAATGCTGCCAACCCCGTGCTTCATGGTTGGGATGGTGTTCTTCGGCTTGCAAGCCACCCCCCTTTTTCCTCCAAACATAACAATGGTCATTATGGACAAACAGTTCTATTTTTGTTTAATCAGACCAGAGGACATTTCTCCAAAAAGTACGATATTTGTCCCCATGTGCAGTTGCAAACCGTAGTCTGTCTTTTTTATGCCGGTTTTGGAGCAGTGGCTTCTTCCTTGCTGAGCGGCCTTTCAGGTTATGTCGATTTAGGACTTGTTTTACTGTGAATATAGATACTTTAGTACCTGTTTCCTCCAGCATCTTCACAAGGTCCTTTGCTGTTGTTCTGGGATTGATTTGCACTTTTCGCACCAAAGTACGTTCATCTCCAGGAGACAGAACGCGTCTCCTTCCTGAGCAGTTGTCACGTTCCTGACCTATTTCTGTTAGTTTGTTGTATGTGTTAGTTGGTCAGGACGTGAGTTTGGGTGGGCATTCTATGTTTTCTGTTTCTATGTTGGTTTATGGGTTGCCTGGTATGGCTCTTAATTAGAGGCAGGTGTTTGGCGTTCCTCTAATTAAGAGTCATATTTAGGTAGGTTGTCTCACAGTGTTCGTTGTGGGTGGTTGTCTCCTGTGTCAGTGTTTGTCGCACCATACGGGACTGTTTCGGTTTGTTTGTTCATTGTTAATTTATGTGTAGGCTATTTTCCCTGTTCGTGCGTTATTCGTGTTATGTGAGTCCGTCGTCCAGGTCTGTCTACACCGTTTGTTGTTTTGTTAGTTTATTAGTCTAGTTCGTGTTTTCGTGTTTTCTTGAATAAATTATGTCTTCAAACTCCGCTGCATTTTGGTTCAATCCCTGCTCCTCCTCTTCTGATGAAGAGGAAGAGGAAAACCGTTACAGCAGTATGACGGCTCCGTGGTCCCATGGTGTTTATACCTGCGTACTATTGTTTGTACAGATGAACGTGGTACCTTCAGGTGTTTGGAAATTGCTCCCAAGGATTAACCAGACTTGTGGAGTTCTACAATTATTTTTCTGAGGTCTTGGCTGATTTCTTTTGATTTTCCCATGATGTCAAGCAAAGAGGCACTGAGTTTGAAGGTAGGCCTTGAAATACATCCACAGGTACACCTCCAATTGACTCAAATGATGTCAATAGCCTATCAGAAGCTTCTAAAGCCATGACATCATTTTCTGGAATTTTCCAAGCTGTTTAAAGGCACAGTCAACTTAGTGTATGTAAACTTCTGACCCACTGGAATTGTGATACCGTGAATTATAAGTGAAATAATCTGTCTGTAAACAATTGTTGGAAAAATGACTTGTGTCATGCACAAAGTAGATGTCCTAACCGACTTGCCAAAACTATAGTTTGTTAACAAGGAATTTGTGGAGTGGTTGAAAAATTAGTCTTAATGACTCCAACCTAAGTGTATGTAAACTTCCGACTTCAACTGTACATACAGTGCATTCGGAAAGTATTTAGACCCCTTGACTTTTTCCACATTTTGTTACATTACAGCCTTATTCTAAAATTGATTCAATAGTTCCCCCCCTCAATCTACACACAATACCCCATAATGACAAAGCAAAAACAGGTTTAGAAATATTTGCAAATATATTTTTCAAAAAACATTTACAAAAGTATTCAGACCCTTTACTCAGTACTTTGTTGTAGCACCTTTGGCAGCGATTACAGCCTCAAGTCTTCTTGGGTATGACGCTACAAGCTTGGCACACCTGTATGTGGAGAGTTTCTCACATTCTTCTCTGCAGTTCATCTCAAGCTCTGTCAGGTTGGATGGGGAGTGTTGCTGCACAGCTATTTTCAAGTCTCTCCAGAGATGTTCGATCGGGTTCTAGTCCAGGCTCTGAATGGGCTACTCAAGGACAGTCAGAGACTTGACCCGAAGCCACTCCTGCATTGTCTTGGCTGTGTGCTTCGGGTCGTTGTCCTGTTGGAAGGTGAACCTTCGCCCCAGTCTGAGGTTCTGAGTGCTCTGGAGCAAATTTTTATCAACAATCTCTCTATACTTTGCTCTGTTCATCTTCCCCTTGATCGTGACTCGTCTCCCAGTCCCTGCTGCTGAAAAACATCCCCACAGCATGATGTTGCCACCACCATGCTTCACCGCTTGGCATTCAGGCCAAAGAGTTCAATCTTGGTTTCATCAGATCAGAGAATCTTGGTCTGAGAATCTTTTAGATGTCTTTTTGGCAAATTTCAAGAGGGCTGTCATGTGCCTTTTACTGAGGAGTGGCTTCCATCTCTCCACTTTGCCATTTCCACAGAGGAACTCTGGAGCTCTGTCAGAGTGACCATTGGGTTCTTGGTCACTTCCCTGACCAATGTTTTGGTACCCTTCCCCAGATCTGTTCCTCGACACAATCCTGTTTCTGAGGTCTACGGACAATTCCTTCGAACTCATGGCTTTGGACCTTATATAGACAGGTGTGTGCCTTTACAAATCATGCCCAATCAATTGGATTTACCACAGGTGGACTCCAATCAAGTTGTAGAAGCATCAAGGATGATCAATGGAAACAGGATGCACCTGAGCTCAATTTCGAGACTCAGCAAAGGGTCTGAATATTTCTGTTTTTTATGTAATACATTTGCTAACATTTCTAAAAACCTGTTTTCGCTTTGTCCTTATGGGGTATTGTGTGTAGATTGATAAGGGGGGAAAGTATTTAATCAATTTTATAATAAGGCTGTAATGTAACAAAATGTGGAAAATGTCAAGGGTTCTGGATACTTTCCGAATGCACTGTATGTACTTAAAAATAATTGGAATAAAAACTATTTCACTGATATTGTAATTATTTAAAGATCGTACTTCATAGAAATCTGGAAACACTGGACAGTTATTTTAATCATAATGAGGTTCCCAACACTATTGCTTTAGGGCTCCAGTCACTCAGTCAGGTTTTAGCTGTTGGGAAGGCTCCATATATAACGAGACGTCTTATAAGTAGGGCCAAGAGTTCTGCCTGACCAAATTAACTGACCAGGAATAACTCTAGGTCCTAGTTATAGGGTATTTTGCCATCAGGTGAGCAGGTCAAGTGGACCATGGGAGGGTAGGCAATACCAGTGTTCGGATGATACTTTATGATCCCTGTTACTCCCAAATGCGTATTCTTTTGATGTAAAACATGAAGAAATCGAAGGTCTCAGGTTCAAAAGTTGAATCTGTAAGGATTTATCTTAAATAACATTCCTGTGTGTAATGGATAGAACAGCAGTTCCCAACATTTTCTGTTCCAGGGCCACCAAATCACCGTCAAAAGCTCTTGAGAACCACTATTGTGGAGTCGCAGAATTTTTTAACATTAAATATCTTGGCGGACAAATTTAGACTAAATTTTATCAGGGAATGTAACAGATTAAAGACCTATTAGTGTTATTATAAACCATTTGTATTGTGGAAAAGTAATGTAAAATTCCTTCTAATACCATTAATACTCCCTACTTTTATTATTGGAAGAAGAAAAATAAATAAAATCACACACAAATATACTCATTCTACAAAATAATCTTGAAAGAAATGTGTAGACCACAGGTTGAAAACCCCTGGGATAGAGGAATGTCTAGTTGTCCTTGGTAGCTGATTTAGTGTAAAAATGTAGCTACTGTAGAGATGACATGATGCGGGAAGAACATGATTTTGATATCCGTGTGTCAACGAAGTGAGTAGAGCCCCCTTTTCAGCAAGAGCATTTCACATAGCAATGATTGAGGCAGGAATGAGGTGAAATAACCATCCCTGCACCCATAGAAGGGTGTATGGGTTTTTGACTTATGGCTCTTTTACATCACCTGAAAGGATTGTAAGTCAAAAACCCATACACATTTCTATGGGTGCAGGGATGCATATTTCACCTCATTCCTGCCTCAATCATTGCTATGTGAAGTCATTGCTATATGAAATGATCTTACTGAAAAGGAGGCTCAACTCAATTCGTTGACACACGGATTTCAAAATCATGTTGTACTCATCATTGCTATGAAATCCTGATGACTACACTGCTTCAATGACAAGACTGTTCTTTGATCACACCAGCAAACATGTGGTCCCCCCCTCTATCACACACACACACACACACACACACACACACACACACACACATCAAATCTCCTCTCCACACAGCACCCTCCTGGGGAGGACATGTCTGGGGCTGGCAGACACGAGGCCAGGAAGAGGCTGAGACAGACAAATGACTGTTACCACAGACACAGTATAACATGCCCCCATCCCCATGGTGTAACCTATTTCACATAATTATAGAGATGCCCACATAGGCTGGCATGTGTGCTTGACATACAGATTAAATACTGTGGAAGAAAATTCGAAGTGTTTTCTTTCTTTTTTTACAATTGTGCTACACAGGCTGACCAGATAGGGAATTGTCTTAGGCCAAACAAATTAACCCATTCTTGGAAGGAGTCACGTTTCCAGCCTTGCTGATATGTGATGTATCCTAATAGACATGAGGGGTATATTTTTTTTTTTTAATTGTACAGGGATGATTTATTGAAGGTATTGCTGAATTAATCAAGCCTGCATATGGATCATGGTAACTCGATATAGTTTTGCTCTCTGCTAAATCTGTCCTGCTTTACAAATCATGTAAAATAAGTAGACACTGGTGATAGACCTTGTAGTATTTGCTGACATCTAGTGGTTGGAAGCACGGTTAAATAAAATTATATAATTTGTATAGCTAATAATTACGAATTCACTGCATAAATATGTCAAGTGTGTTAATGTGTTATGTACGTTAAAATACGGAGTGATTGTTTAAAAAAGGCTTTGCACTAACACTAGTCTTACTAGTACTAGCAGGAAAGTTTTTACTAGCAATGATTGTGTTGTTGTCTTACCTACCTTAGTTGAATGCACTGACCTTCTGGATAAGACCGTCAGCTAAATTACCAAAATGTAAAATGCTAACTTTTATTTGCTGAAAAAAAATGTATTTCGAAAGGCTATGTGATATGCATGACCCGAAAAATAAACAATAATTTATCTTTGAACTCTGACCCTGCCGACAGTACGTGATTCATATACCGTTGCCGTGCTAGTCGGAACTAGAAAAGTCGAAAATTTGCTAAATCCGATTTGCTAAATGGTAAACGCGGATATACAACCAGTTAAATCGGAAATGCACGAGTTATCTAATTCCAACTAGAACGTGGACGCAGCACAAGTTGCACATTTGGGGAGGCGAAAACGCGGACAACAGCTGTGCATAATGCTGTAACGTTCAAATGTAATCTAACGGATCTCACTGAAAAATAGTTGGCAACACTATGACGTGGAGCAAAACTGAATTGATAGGTTTGTTGCTCTTTTTCCACCGCTGACATTACTGTAGTCGTTTTTAACTGTATGATAAAGGCCATTTTTGTTGTTGACATTTCACTTGACTCCTGACGATAGATCTTCAGTTAGCTAGCTAGCCAGCCAACGCGGTAACCCATCAACTCTTAGGTACATTTTACAACTGCACATTAGCAAGACATGTAAATTACTTGAAATGATAACTAGCAAGCAAGCATCGTCATTGATATGTGTCTTGCATTTACGAACACTGACCGAAGGTTGTGTGTGACATTTAGTCAGCTAAGTGTTCGTTACAGTGGGTTTTCACCATCAACGAATTCGACAGAAGTTCGTACGGGACATTGATTTTTAACATGGGCACGCGGAGAAAATGTCTGGGAGATTGTTGGCGGGTGAGCGTCGAGAACCCTGCTAGCGGACTGTAGAAAACGTTTAGCTCTACTCTGCAAATTTCAAGCGGAACAAAGCATTGTCAAGAGGAGGCGCCGCCTCTGGTCAAAACCCTACGTTAGCTAGCTGATGAACTAAACCCATGGCTCTGATGGGAATCCGTCTATCGCCACTTAGTGGCCGTGTTTTGCTTATTGGAACTCAGCGTGATCTACCACCTATATGCTGGAGTGATATCCAGCCGGATAGCTGCTTTCACTTCCAAGAAAACCGTGGACCTCCGGGACCTGCTCGCGCTTTCAGTAGAGGCTGCAGTTCAGTGCGGGCGAGAAGACCAAGGGGGAAACCAAGGAAGGGGCAAGCGAAAAGCTCACTCTGGGGGACTTGAACTCTCACAGAAAGATATACTACCTTATCAAGAACACCTAACAGTTATCCATATGTACAGGTAAGGAGGTTATTTGACCCCAAATATATACTATTTATGTTAATCAATATAAACATGAGTAACGTTAGCTTGTTGATGCTTTCACTTAAAACCTTTTGTCAATAGGGGGAGCTGTTGGCACTATTTTTTTCTTGACGTTGCCAAATTAAACTGCCTAGTACTCAATTCTTGCTCGTACAATATGCATATTATTATTATTATTGGATAGAAAACACTCTCTAGTTTCTAAAACCGTTTAAATTATGTCTCTGAGTGAAACAGAACTCATTCTACAGCACTTTTCCTGCCAGGGAGTGAGATTTCAGAAATCTTGGCCTCTGCTCCCAGGTCAGTTTATAAGTCCCTGTGAATGCTGTGGGGCTACAAACACTGCCTACGCCTTCCTCTAGATGTCAGTAAGTGGTGCCAATTTGAATGGGGTCGATTGCGCAATCTGGGACTTTATAAAAGACCAAGATATGGAAGTACCTTTCTTTTCAGCCGTGTGCTCGACGCAGAGTGGACGTCGGACTGGCCTCCTTCCAAGCTTTGGTTTAGCCACTTCTATATCCCCGGTCATATTTTTATTCGTTATAGGTGTTAAAGACATCATAAGGTGGTTAATTTAAAACGTTTTATAGCAATTTATATCCGTTTATTGCGATTTTCTGGCATTTCTTTGTGACGCACTTCCAAGAGTTGGACACTTTTCCAGTACATGCCGAACGTTAGTGGCCATTTCGACAGGACAAGAGGACATCTTTTGACTCAAAGACGATTAGACCGGAGAAAGGATACATTGCCCAAGATTCTGATGGAAGTTCAGCTAATAGTAAGAACTATTTATGATGATAAATCGTTGTTCTGTTGAAAAATGTTAAACGCATATTCCGCCATTTTCTTTGGGGTAGCTTCGCTTTGGCGCACCATGTATTGCACAGTAAGGATAATTTAAAAAATGTAATTCAGCGATTGCATTAAGAACTAATTTGTCTTTCAATTGCTGTCCACCCTGTATTTTTTAGTCAAGTTTATGATTATTTATTCATTAGACTAGATCACTCTCCAAGATGGCGCCCGACATTTTCTGGACAGTTTGGCTACTATTCTCATTGTATAACCACGATTTTTGTGGCTAAATATGCACATTTTCGAACAAACTCTATATGTATGTTGTAATATGATGTTACAGGAGTGTCATCGGAAGAATTCTGAGAAGGTTAGTGAAAAAATTAATATATTTTGGTGGTGATAATGCTATCGCTCTTTTTGCCTTGAATCAATGCTGGGGTAATGTTTGCACATGTGGTATGCTAATATAACGATTTATTGTGTTTTCGCTGTAAGACACTTAGAAAATCAGAAATATTGTCTGGATTCACAGGATCTGTGTCTTTCAATTACTGTACGCTGTGTATTTTTAAGAAATGTTTTATGATTAGTAATTAGGTAATACACGTTGCTCTTATAGGAGTAATTGATACATATGTAGGTAGATATCACACTATTAAACAATAGACAGGTGTATACTAGATGGCAGATGGCCAAAGTCATACGTGCTTTAAAGTGCATGTATGGAAAAAGCAGGACACCATTATGAAGATAAAATTGACAGGAACGGCCATAAGTGCTTAGGGTAAAGGCCATAAGTGCTTAGGGCAAGATAGACATATATTCATTTTAGGGGACAAGGGGGTCCTGCCCCCATTATAATCTAATCAAGAGCGGATACAGGCGTTATTGGGCGTAGACAAGCAGGAAGCCTGAAATTAAGTATAATGGTGGCAGATGACCATAGGAGAAGTAATTTAATTAATGTATGTAATGATCTCATGTGTGTGGATGTGTATAAAGAGCGAACCAGTGCTCTGGGAAGGGGTGTGTTCCGCGGGACATTCCAGTTGGCTATACAATTGTAATAAAAGCATGTTTTGATTTCACAAGTTCTGATAAAGCGTTATATTTCTGAGATGATTTTCCACGACATATTTGGCGAGCTGAGCCAGGAGGGACAGGGACTGAGGAATGGCGTTCGGGGCGGGAGATAGTTTCTTTGGACAATCTTGCAAACACTATGGCCACAACTATAAAAAGGTAAGCTTGTTCTTACATAGTTGAAATGTTTGTATGGATTGCTTCAGAGATCCTGTCTCAGCGAGAGGGGCGCCATGTAAGTCTCTCTTTCAAATTTCCTAAAAAGAAACCAGTAAAAACGAAAGAACTTTTGAATTCAAATGAATTTGCATGTATGTGTAATTTGGGGAATTGTATTAAATATAAATGCATGCGCATGTATAGAGACTGAGTGAATAGGCGATGTGAACTTTGCTTGTGTTAGGTGTTTAGCGGAGCATGCGCTCGTTCTGATCAGACCGTTCGAATGTGTAGCTTAAATGATGTGGTTGTTTGCGCCATCTGGCTGAGATGGCTGGCTATAATGTGGGACAGCCCATACGGTAAAAACAGATAATGTAGGTAGAAAATCCTGTGATACCTCTTCAATAAAATTAGTAGAAGGAATGCTTGGACAGGTTACTTATGAATAACGGCTCTAAAGATAACAGAGAACTGCATAAATAAGTAGTTAGGAAGCCACGATACCGCTCTTTAAAAAAGGAACATTTTTAAAGAGGTCTGATTGGGTGGGAATATTCGCGGCAGAAGGGTCTGTTGGTGAATATTTAGAAGGCAGAAAGAACGTTAGCCCGATTGTGCGGGGTTCAACTGCAAAAGTAGCTTATAAATATTAGGTTGTAGGAAAAACGTTTGCCCGATTGTGCGGCGTTCAACTGCAAAAGTAGCTTATAAATATTAGGTTGTAGGAAAAACGTTTGCCTGATTGTGCGGCGTTCGAATGCAAAAGAAATCCTGCGAATAAAAAACCGCTCTGTCTAGCTAACAGGGTTTTGTAATTCAGTAGGTCACGCCACAATACTACTCTAATAATAGAAGTAAAGATCAGTATTGGGGGGCTGAATAGAATATGAAGACAAGCTGATCCGATTAGACAGTAGTCTCGTCATATTGTAGAAATCCTAGAAGTCTAGGCTTATGTAGGAGGAAGTGAATTAAGTCAATAAAGAAAGACTGAGTTGTTTTGAGGTAAAAACAAAGGGATTGAATAAATGAATGAGCAGATAAGGAAAATAGTGTGTGTGTGTCTGTGACCAACTGCTGGTAGGAAGAGGCATGTGCAAGCCTCTCTGACAGTTAACTGAGGGTAATTTGAGAAGGAGAGTGCATTTAACTCTCACAGGGAAGAGGAACAAAATCGGGAAAAATATTGGGCAAAATAAGTTATAAATAACGATAAAAATTGACGTGATAATGTGTTAAAAGAGCATTGTAAAAATACAATAGGTGTTAAAGGGGTATTAACCTGTTGGGGATGGGGGCGCTGTTTAGACTATTTATGCTAATGTGGCTAATTTTTTTAACGGCTTCCCACAAAATCCTTGATCGTACAATATGCATATTATTATTATTATTGGATAGAAAACAGTCTATAGTTTCTATAGGAGTTGAAATTTTGTCTCTAAGTGGAACAGAGCCCATTCTACAGCAATTTCCCTGACATGGAGTCAGATTTGAGAAATGTTGGCCACTCTTCTGAAGTCATTTAAAAGGGCACTGTCGTTGCTATGACTATACGGACACTTCTTACGTCTTCCCCTGGATGCCTTTACGTGATGACGATTCCAACGGGGTCGATTGCGCGTTCACAGGCCCTACAAATCAAAAAACCCTGAAGCTAGTCATTCTTTGGGAGCTGCGTCATGAGCCTAGAGGACCCCGGCGCGCACCTGTTCCAAGCGTTAGTTTAGCCTGTTATATTTCTCCGGTCATCTTTTCACTCGTTATAGGAGTTAAAAACATCATAAGGTAGTTAATTTAAAGCGTTTTATAGCAATTTATATCCGTTTAGTGCGATTTTGGGACATTTATTTTTGCAACGATGTGAAAAGTTGGGCACGCTTTTCAGTTCATCCCGAACGCAGTTGACATTTCCACATGGCAAGAGGACAGCTTTCCACCAAAAGACGATTTCTCCCAAGAAAGGATCCTTTGCCCAAGATACTGATGGAAGAACAGCTCAAGGTAGGACATTTTTATTATGATAAATCGTGTTTCTGTCGAAACATTTTAGTGGCTTAGGACGCCATGTTTTTTGACGTAGCTTCGCTTGGCGCAAACTGTATTGAAAAGTAAGGATAAATTAAAAAATGTAATAACGAAATTGTATTAAGAATTAAATTGTCTATCAATCCCTGTCCACCCTATATTTTTTAGTCACGTTTATGAGTATTTATGTATAAGAGTAGATCACTGTCTAAGTGGCGCAAGGACATTTTCTGACCAGCCTGTCTACATTTCACATTGTCTAACCATGATTTTGGTGGCTAAATATAAACATTTTCGATCAAACTGTATATGCATGTTGTAATGTGATGTTACAGGAGTGTCATCGGAAGAATTCTGAGAAGGTTAGTGAAAAAATTAATATCTTTTGGCGATGTTGACTTTTATCGCTCACTTTGGCTAGAATCAATGCTGGGCTGCTAATTGCTATGTGCTAAGCTAATATAACGATTTATTGTGTTTTCGCTGTAAGACACTTAGAAAATCTGAAATATTGTCTGTATTCACAGGATCTGTGTCTTTCGATTCGTGTATGCTGTGTATTTTTACGAAATGTTTGATGATTAGTAGTTAGGTAAACACGTTGCTCATTGTAATTATTCTAGTCCATTTGTGATGGTGGGTGCAATTGTAAACTATGCCATCTACCTGAAATATGCACTTTTTTCTAACAAAACCTATCCCATACCATAAATATGTTATCAGACTGTCATCTAATGAGTTTTTTTGTTGGTTAGGGGCTATAAATATCTTAGTTTAGCCAAATTGGTGATGGCTACTGGTGTTGGTGGACAAATAAAAGATGGTGGATTATGCTAATGTGTTTTTAGGTAATAGATGTACATCTTTACATATTGTGTCTTCCCTGTAAAACATTTTAAAAATCGGAAATGTTGACTGGATTCACAAGATCTGTGTCTTTCATTAGCTGTATTGGACTTTAATGTGTGAAAGTTAAATATTTAAAAAAAATATTTTTTTTGAATTTCGCGGCACTGGTTTTTCAGTGGGGGGGGGGGGGGGGGGGGTGCCGCTAGCGCCACGCTGATCCTAGACAGGTTAAACTGAGGCACGAATAGTATATAAAAGGAAAGAACGTTTAAAATAAACTGAAAGTGTACTATAAAGTTAAAAACGAATCTAGGTTAGTTAAGATAAATAGTGATAAATAGTGAAATTCAGGACAGATTAAGGATTCACGAACGGTGTAACAAAAGAAGAGGAAAAAAACAGGCCGTCGATCACTCTGTACCCACAGAGACTGCGGTCTAAAAATAGCCTGAAGGACAGAGACCAGAATATGAGAGGTTTGTTTCACTAAAACCGTGAATCGGGAATTAAACAGTAAAATGGGATAAAAGACAATGAAATAATAAGAATATAGAGAAGAGGTAAGAAAGTATAGACAAAATAAATTAATAAAGGTAAAAGTAAGACGTTAGATAGAGATCTTAACAGAGCGGGCAGTGGACCTGTGTGACTCAGTTGGTAGAGCATGGTGCTTGCAACACCAGGGTTGAGGGTTCAATTCCCACGGGGGACCAGGATGAATATGTATGAACTTTCCAATTTGTAAGTCGCTCTGGATAAGAGCATTTGCTAAATGACTTAAATGTAATGTAAATGTAATCATAAAATTGATTAGAACTATAAAATGAATAAATAATGATATCTGTAAAGGGAAAAACACAGTGATATTTGAAGTACTGTACTAGAATAAGACATTAAGTCATCTGTAGTATTCAGAAATAATGTCTGTACTATATAGAGCATGCTTTGATAAGAGAAATTAAGTGATGTGACAAATGAATTTTTAATTGGAAAGGGGATTAGCTCTACCTTGGAAAAATAGTAAATAAAAGGTGTATAATACATGGAAGTATTTAGGAAAAATAAATAAATAATTAGTGACATGACAACAAAATGACTGTTTCCATAGAATAGAGAGAGAAGGATACTATTACCTGATAAACAGGATGAATAGGACAAGGGAGGCACAGTCACATGGGACCAAAATGTGAAGCTCGATTTGCAGGCGTTCTGATGTCAACATTCTATCATCAGAAAATACATTGCGATGGGGTTGTATGTGTGGTTCCTCTAGTCCTCGCAGACGTGCGGGTGGTTGGCAGAACTATTGACAAGATCTAAGAACCAATAAGAAAATAGCTCTCTGTTCTGGATATAGGTATATCGGGTATGAGAAAATTAGTGTAATGTGACATTAGAACTTAGTGCGGTAGTAGGAAATGCCGCTATACAAGAGTTTATATCCTTGTCAAAATAACAAACAACTAATTGGTTTGAGGTTAGTGAGAATGGAATTTTTTACTTGGCGGTGTATAGTCTCTGAGTGAACAATGAGTGTTTCATAGAGATTACAGTTTATATGTGGTCAAGAAGAAGTATTAGATCACGTTTGACTTGAAATCTAGTAGAGTACCGATGGAATTTTAATTGTTAGACATTCTATACCACAATTCTCTGGAACTGTTAAGACGTTTATGGAATAAAAACTGTTTGCTGACTAAAAGGTAACATTGTGAATATTAACGATATGTACACTTTCTTTCCAGAAAGAATAAGAAAAAAAAGGGTTTTTAAGCTTCTCTGGTCAAAAATGACATTGGAGACTGCATTACTGTGGAAAGCAGTTAATTAAAGTCAGCCGCTTTAAAAATAAAAATATCTGGATAAGGCTAAAACATGGAGTTCTGGATGAGTGAGTCCAGTCCCTTTGCGATTATTGGCTTATGGTTCACTAGTAAGTACACCATGTACTGGGAATGAATATGCATTAGTAGATTTATTGGAAGGGTTTTTTCCAATTCAGTTTCAAATTGGGTATGCAAAAGGATGGACATGTTTTTGAAAAATGTATTTAAGTTGTTCCTAAAGAAAGGGGGAGTGGAAACATATTAATGGTGTCAAAATGCCCTGAATCCTAGGAATTTCCTGTGAAAGACTGATCACCTTTTACTAGAAATTGTTGGAACAGGTGGGATTTACTTATAAAATGTTTAAGACACCAGACTCTATTCAAACTGTATAATTACTTTGAAAATCTATTATGTCTCTGGGAAAATTATGAAGAGTTGTACCCTTAAATTGAATAAGTTATTCGAATAGGTTTATTTTTATTTTTATTTTTGATATAACATGGGTTCATAGGTAAAACTATCAGTTCCTTGGGGTTATGGTCTTTGGGTAAATACACAAATGTGTTTTGTTCATTATGCATATAAAAAGTGTTGAAAGTTATTCCAAAGGGTTTATTGGAGTGTGGGTTTCTGTGAGGGTTTTGTTGATAAATACATCATCTGTAATTCATCTGAGAGAACACTGGTGGAATAAGGGAGTTATCATAAGAAGGTGACGTCAGAATGCTTTAACCTGTCTAGGATCAGCGTGGCGCTAGCGGCACACCCCCCCCCCCCCCACTGAAAAACCAGTGCCGCGAAATTCAAAAAAAATATTTTTTTTAAATATTTAACTTTCACACATTAAAGTCCAATACAGCTAATGAAAGACACAGATCTTATGAATCCAGTCAACATTTCCGATTTTTAAAATGTTTTACAGGGAAGACACAATATGTAAAGATGTACATCTATTACCTAAAAACACATTAGCATATTCCACCATCTTTTATTTGTCCACCAACACCAGTAGCCATCACCAATTCGGCTAAACTAAGATATTTATAGCCCCTAACCAACAAAAAAACTCATTAGATGACAGTCTGATAACATATTTATGGTATGGGATAGGTTTTGTTAGAAAAAAGTGCATATTTCAGGTAGACTTCATAGTTTACAATTGCACCCACCATCACAAATGGACTAGAATAATTACAATGAGCAACGTGTTTACCTAACTACTAATCATCAAACATTTCGTAAAAATACACAGCATACACGAATCGAAAGACACAGATCCTGTGAATACAGACAATATTTCAGATTTTCTAAGTGTCTTACAGCGAAAACACAATAAATCGTTATATTAGCTTAGCACATAGCAATTAGCAGCCCAGCATTGATTCTAGCCAAAGTGAGCGATAAAAGTCAACATCGCCAAAAGATATTAATTTTTTCACTAACCTTCTCAGAATTCTTCCGATGACACTCCTGTAACATCACATTACAACATGCATATACAGTTTGATCGAAAATGTTTATATTTAGCCACCAAAATCATGGTTAGACAATGTGAAATGTAGACAAGCTGGTAAAGAAAACGTCCTTGCGCCACTTAGACAGTGATCTACTCTTATACATAAATACTCATAAACGTGACTAAAAAATATAGGGTGGACAGGGATTGATAGACAATTTAATTCTTAATACAATTGCGTTATTACATTTTTTAATTTATCCTTACTTTTCAATACAGTTTGCGCCAAGCGAAGCTACGTCAAAAAACATGGCGTCCTAAGCCACTAAAATGTTTCGACAGAAACACGATTTATCATAATAAAAATGTCCTACCTTGAGCTGTTCTTCCATCAGTATCTTGGGCAAAGGATCCTTTCTTGGGAGAAATCGTCTTTTGGTGGAAAGCTGTCCTCTTGCCATGTGGAAATGTCAACTACGTTCGGGATGAACTGAAAAGCGCACCCAACTTTTCACATCGTTGCAAAAATAAATGTCCCAAAATCGCACTAAACGGATATAAATTGCTATAAAACGCTTTAAATTAACTACTTTGTGATGTTTGTAACTCCTATAACGAGTGAAAAGATGACCGGAGAAATATAACAGGCTAAACTAACGCTTGGAACAGGAGAGGGTCGGTGTCTTCCACGCGCGTTACGCAGCAAGAAAAGACTTGCTAGCTAAAGGTTTTTTTCATTTGTAGGGCCTGTGAACGAGCAATCGAGCCCGTTGGAATCGTCATCACGTAAAGGCATCCAGGGGAAGACGTAAGAAGTGTCCGTATAGTCATAGCAACGACAGAGCCCTTTTAAATGACTTCAGAAAAGTGGCCAACGTTTCTCAAATCTGACTCCATGTCAGGGAAATTGCTGTAGAATGGGCTCTGTTCCACTTAGAGACAAAATTTCAACTCCTATAGAAACTATAGACTGTTTTCTATCCAATAATAATAATAATATGCATATTGTACGATCAAGGATTTTGTGGGAAGCCGTTTAAAAAATTAGCCACATTAGCATAAATAGTCTAAACAGCGCCCCCATCCCCAACAGGTTAAGGCATGGGAGAGAATATCACCACAAGTGGGTGTGGAGATCAAACCCACCCTAACCGACTGAACAGTGAGGGACAACTGTGTCTGATGACCTGTGAACTGTGTCTAAAAAAAAAAGACATGCTGAAATGATATGGGCCAGGGAGAGTAATGACTTAAAGGAATTGGGGTACTGATCTTTTATCAGGCCACTCATGAGAGAAAAACTGAGACTAAAGGGATATTGTACAATAGATAATACTGGTATTTAAAGTGTTTAGTATAAAATGTTAATTATTAAAGGGATGTTGTGTATTGAATAGATAAGGTCAAATTTGAGTTAAAGTAAACACTAAGGACAGTTATCCTGAATATTGGGTTGGAAAAGGTATTTTAAAAAAGAACTGTTTAGTTATTTGGATATAGAACTGTTTAAATTTAATAGGCCTAGGGAAGCTCTGGAAACTAATCCTGAGACAAGGTGGTTGACAAAACTTACAGAATATTAGATTAAAGTTTTTTTTGTTTCTTTTGTTTTATAATGCCATTGGAATTGTAATGATAAAATGTAATAATATAAGTAATTGAATAAAAAGGTAGTCTGTTGTGCGATGATACCCAAGAATGAAGAAGAAAGAGACCAATAATAACATGGGCATAGAATGAAACAGATGGACGTTTTCTCCAGGTTTAATTACATTACAAATAGTGGAAATTTATTGCAAATGTGTAATTATTATAATTTATTTTCTCTTTTTGGTCAATTTATTTTTGTTTTGAGGAACATAAGGTTGTGTATATGTTCCTGAGGAGGGACTGATACTGATATAAATGATATAAAATTGATTAAAATTGTTTTGAGAATGTTTTAAGTATGTATCAAACAATGGCTGTTATGGGTTAGAAAAACTGTGACTACATTGGAGATATGAGGGGGCTCATAAATGAAGGTTATGGTAGTGAAGGGGTGTTATTTCTAGAAACTATGTATATTTTTAGAGGAGATAACTCACAGAAAAGGAAAGATACCTGGCTGTGTAAAATATAGGGACAATTCTAAAGTAAATAGAACAATTCACATACCTAAATTATAGTAAAAGTAATAAGTGGTGACATTTTGAACACTAGAGCAAAAGTTTAAGAAACTTATGACTTAGTTTTGATAGGATTGGATATTAATCCAACTGGAAGACATTTGACTGATTACATGTTATTGTACAGCAGTTGATGTAGGGAACATCATTTGACTATCATTATGAATATTTCTGTGGCAGGAGGCCAGGTATTTGAGGCAGAATGGTTACATAGGGCTGTTATTAAAAATTAAGATTTAGTGATCTTGCTAATGTTGTCAGGAAATAACCCATGTGTTAGTGTGTATGTCCTCAGGAAAAAACAGCCAGAAATGGAAGGGCTTGGGCTGCATTCTGGAGACTGAGTGTACATCAAGATACACCAGGCTGGTGGTATACTTCTTACAACACTGCAGTGGTAAAGTTCTTCATGTCTCTCTTTGGTGGGTGCATAAGTCTCACGAGAAGTAAGGTCCAGCTGAATAATGGGTGAGCTTGAAAACACCATGACAGAGGATGTGGAATCAGAGAGAGAAAGAGAGAGAGATTAGATTCCACTATAGACATACTGGGTTGAGTTTGGAGGCTACTTGTTTTATTTTTAATACATCATGTGAAAGAGAATGGATGATAGGATATTATACTCTAAACAAACATGTTAAAGGGATTGATATGAAAGCATATACAGTGTTGAATTAATTCAAGAAGAGATAATGTTAATTGTAGGTTATGCACATGATTATCAGTTGAAATGGAGCAGATGGGAAACTAAGTAAAAAATGACATGATTTGGGAACACCTCTCAGAACCTGGGGCCGAAAGGGGAAGACTGGGTGGAAGCATGAGGAAGCTTTTTAGGGCTTTTATTTTTGTGGAGTCCAGCAGAAAAGTATCCTGGAGGCATAGAGTCAGGTAAAGAGAGAGTGGGAATTGTCATGGTCTCAGATTTCAGTTTGCATGAATATATTTATGCATAACACATAACATTGTCAATGCTGTTATGTTTTGTCTGTTGTTTTCCAAGTCTTATGTTTAGGAAACCAGAAGGAGAGGGGTTCGCCAGCTTCAGCTGGAATGTCTGTTTGTTGTGTGATGAGTGATGGAAGTAAGAGGATGTATGGTGCAATCATAGAACAGAGGCCATAAGTCTCTAAGTATGAATGCTTCACAGAAAGTAGGCAGAAACCTGAACCAGGATGAGAGGTTCTGTGTTTGATGATCCAAGGGGACCAGAAGGACCTCTCCCAGTGATACCAGGAGATCTAGTCCACGTTCGAGGGTTCCGGAGGAAGTGGGATCCACCGAGAAGAGAAGGACCCTACGAGGTGGCAACAGCCACAAAAACAGCAGTCCAAGTGAAAGGAAGCCAGAAGTGGTACCATCTGAACCACTGCAGCTGAGTCCCAACAGAGAGAAGGATACAACCACATAGAGATGAGGACACAGAGGATGCTGATTCACCAGGAGGGAGCCTGGAGGGAGCAGGAGCAGCGGAAACGATTGAGACGCCAGGGAGGAGCCAAGAAAACAGCAAATCAAGTGAAAGCCAAAATATGACACGTGCACTGACTAATGCACCCAGAAGAGGAGGAGAGGCCTCACAAGGAACAGAATAAGAACGTTTCTTCCCTAAAATTGAAACCCTTCCAGATGGAAGCTAAGTCCGGCCTGAGGAGGGAGCCTCAGGTGAAGAAAGAGGAGGAAAAGTCCCGCAAGCTGAAGAAAATGGGGATTACCCCACAATTGACTTTTAAACTTTTGAATGGCCTCCTTAACAGACAATTGAAGTTAAAACAACAAAAGAATAATGACATTGACATAAACAGAAGTAACAGCGAATGCTAGTATAGAAACAACAGACTCATGCACAATCAAGACGTATGGTGGAAGCAGGAAGAGAAGAAAGGAATCAGCCGAACAATCCAAAAAGACTGACAAGGTTAGAATCTCTGTTCCAACTCAACTTATAACAGAAGCAGGAGAACTGAAGTCTATCTCAATCATAGGGATCAAACCCTTACCGGAGATTGCACTCTGTGGATGGACACATCACCAAACAAAGGGAGAAGTCGTTTGGGACCCGAAAGGATGTGACCTGACATTAATCAAAGAAAAAGACGAGTAGGTGCTCATCATGAACAAGATTGAACCAGTGGAAGGGGAAGACCTACCCCTGCACCTGAACAGGAAGAACCTGTGACAATAACAAGGGTGGCGGCTGCTGTGACGACCACAGTAGCTACCACTAAGATGACATCGACTGCCCTTACCAAGTAGACCACCGTACCCACAAAGCAACCTGAGACATCAGAGTCAGGAGAGTTTTTTACTGACATTTGGAACTTTCTGATAAACTCTACTGATCTACCTCAAGATAAGAACATTGTAAAAGCGACAGAACTAGATGTATCAGAATCAGAACCACTCAAGGACAGCACACGAGAAGAAGTAGTGAAGAACGAGTGGTACGAATGGACTAAGTATATGGCAAACAAACACAGAACGGACAATTGTATTTTGTGTAGAAAATCACCTTTGTCTGATCTTTTAATAGTCTCTGAACCGACATCATTTAAAAACTGTGCAAGTTGGAAAAATGACCATTGTACCAATAGAAAGTATTCTATTCCCTTGTGTGACATAGAATGTAGGATTGCTCTGGGTAGGCACTAGGGGTAAAAATATGCTGAATGAGACCATGCTGGGAGACAATGATTGTGCTGCCTATAACATTAGAACTGAATTAAATGGACCTCAGTTAGACAGAGGTACTATGGTTAAAGGAAAATATGAATGTTTTTACAGACACCGCACCGAAGGAATTGACGTAGGAAACACCACTGTAGAATGTGATACTATTTGGGTGTTAGAGAATGTGGGAGTTCGTAAAAGTAATGATAAAGGGTTGATTATGAATAGAAAAGGGTTGTGTGGTCACATAACTCACAAGGATAGGGGGTGCTGTTGTCACTATTTATGGAAATCGTGTAATTTTTGAAACGGCTTCCTACAAAATTCTTGATCGTACAATATGCATATTATTATTATTATTGGATAGAAAACTGTCTATAGTTTCTATAGGCGTTGAAATTTTGTCTCTAAGTGGAACAGAACTCATTCTACAGCAATTTCCCTGACATGGAGTCAGATTTCACACATTTTGGCCCCTGTTCTGGAGTCAGTTTTAAGGCCACTGTTATTCCTATGAGTATACGGACACTGCTTACGTCTTCCCCTGGATGCCTTTACGTGATGACGATTTGAATGGTATCGATTGCCCAATCACAGCCACTATAAATGAAAAAACCCTGTAGGTAGGAACTCTTTTCTTGGTGCGTCATGCGCGCGGAGGATACCGAACTACTGTTTTTCCAAGCATTAGTGTAGCCAGTTATATTTCTCCGGTCATATTTTTACTCGTTATAGGAGTTAAAAACATCATAAGGTAGTTAATTTAAAGCGTTTTATAGCAATTTATATCCGTTTAGTGCGATTTTGGGACATTTATTTCTGAGCCACTGTGAATCTCTGGGCACCGTTCCAGTTCATGCCGAACGCAATGTGCATTTCTGCATGGCAAGAGGACAGCTTTCGACCAAAAGACGATTAGACCCAAGAAAGGATTCTTTGACCAAGATTCTGATGGAAGAACAGCTCAAAGTAGGAACAATTTATTATGATAAATCGTGTTTCTGTCGAAAAATGTTAGTGGCTTAGGACGCCATTTTTTTTTACTTAGCTTCGCTTGGCGCAAACTGTATTGAAAAGTAAGGATAATTTAAAAAATGTAATTCCGCGATTGTATTAAGAATTAAATTGTCTATCAATCGCTGTCCACCCTATATTTTTTAGTCACGTTTATGAGTATTTATGTATACGACTAGATCACTGTCTAATATGGCGCACGAACATTTTCTGACCAGCTGGGCTACTTTTCTCATTGTCTAACCATGATTTTGGTGGCTAAATATGCACATTTTCGAACAAACTGTATATGTATGTTGTAATGTGATGTTACAGGAGTGTCATCTGAAGAATTCTGAGAAGGTTAGTGAAAAAATTAATATATTTTGCCGATGTTTACGTTATCGCTCTCTTTGGCTAGAATCAATGCTGGGGTAATGTTTGCACATGTGCTATGCTAATATAACGATTTATTGTGTTTTCGCTGTAAGACACTTATAAAATCTGAAATATTGTCTGTATTCACAGGATCGGTGTCTTTCGATTAGTGTATGCTGTGTATTTTTACGAAATGTTTGATGAGTAGTTAGGTAAACACGTTGCTCATTGTAATTATTCTAGTCCATTTGTGAAGGTGGGTGCAATTGTAAACTATGACATCTACCTGAAATATGCACATTTTTATAACAAAACCTATCCTATACCATAAATATGTTATCAGACTGTCATCTGAGGAGGTTTTTTCTTGGTTGGTGGCTATCAATATCTTAGTTTAGCCGAATTGGTGATAGCTACTGGTGTTGGTGGACAAAGAAAAAATGGTGGATTATGCTAATGTGTTTAGCTAATAGATTTACATCTTTACATATTGTGTCTTCCCTGTAAAACATTTTAAAAATCGGACATGTTGGCTGGATTCACAAGATCTGTGTCTTTCATTAGCTGTATTGGACTTTAATGTGTGAAAGTTAAATATTTAAAAAAAAAAAAAAAAAATTGAATTTTGCGGCTCTGCCTTTTCAGTGGGGGTGGGGGGCGTGTGCCGCTAGCGGCACCCCGGGGATAGACAGGTTAAAGGAAAATATGAACGTTTTTACAGACACCGCACCGAAGGAATTGACGTAGGAAACACCACTGTAGAATGTGATACTATTTGGGTGTTAGAGAATGTGGGAGTTCGTAAAAGTAATGATAAAGGGTTGATTATGAATAGAAAAGGGTTGTGTGGTCACAACTCAGGTTGCGCCATCTCTTACTATGTTGAAAAATCAAGACAGAGGTATTGCTGATTGTTCTTTCCACACATCCAGAAACTAACTGTTGAATGTATTATCTGATGGATGGATTGGTCTTTGTGCCTTAGAGCAATTAAATAGGTTACGATTATTAAATCACCCCATGATGACTATGTAAAACCTAGAGTTAAAAGGGCTTATGAGAAGGATCCTGAGATATACCTTAATGCAATTGGACTGCTTAGAGGTCTACCTAGGGATTTCAAGGCCAGAGATGAGGTTAAATCAGGATTTGAATCTATATTTTTGTGGATAACACCTAATTAGAATTTAGAGTGGATTAATTTTATTGGCTATAACCAACAGGGATTCATTAACTATACTTAATTGGCTCTTAGTGGAGAAGGGTGGTGTTTGTGTCATGTTTGGGGATGACTGTTGCACCTTTATTCCCAATATTGCTATGGCCAAACTCAAAGGATTATGAGCAGAAGTAAGGGCTAATTCTGGTTTAGACTCTCATGTTTGGGATTGGTTGGACCTAGCGTTAGGAAAGTGGGGAGCCATGTGTGCTGGGCTGGCCATCATGTTGGGAGGAGGGTTATTGGCTCTGGGTATTGCATTTTGTTGTGTTATACCCCTGCTAAAGTCAATTGTGGTTCAGACAACAGTTAAACAGATGTCTGTCAGGAGAGATAACCCTCCTGTGGTTGATTGATCCTGTACCGGGAAGCCCAGGCAATTATACCAATAAGTATGGAAAGCCTTGCAATGCGGTTGGAGGACCTCTTGACTGCCCCTTTGGTAACCCTAACTGTCTCTATGAAGTGATTGGGGGTGGGGGGGGGGGGGGGGGGGTTAATGCGTGTCATGGTTTCCATGTATATGTTCAATTACCCAGTTCAGATTAATGTTTACTCATACATGTCCACAAAAAGTGTAATTTGTGTCACAATTGCAAGTGGTGTACAAAAATTCATGAGGATGGTCATTATCCTCACCTAGAACCTTTTTTCTGTCAAAGTGTCAAAGAGGAGATTGTCTTATATGTAAGGATGAGGACTGTGGTCTTATGTAAAGGGATTTTAGCATATCTATTTTGCCTAATGCTTTGTGTTCTTTGTAACCTCAGGCAGGGCTTCATACTACATGCTCATTGCTTCATCAAAATATAATGGTTGATTATTAGTGTTTTTATTTTAACTAGATCTTTCACTCCTATTTTATGTTATTAATTGGAGATGTTTGGTCTAGTTGGGTTTTGTAAGTGTATTATGTTTCAATTGAATCTTTTCTTCCTGTCTGTGTTTATGTATTGGAGATGTTTGGTACAAGTGATTTGTAAGCTTTATTTTGATAATGTTTTAGTCAATTGTTGTTATTGATATCTACTCTCTATATGTCATTTTAGTATAGTTTTTGAGGCTAATTACCCTCAAGAGGAGGGATTATGTAGGAGTAATTGATACATATGTAGGTAGATATCACACTATTAAACAATAGACAGGTGTATACTAGAAAATAGGAGAAGAAGGCAGACGTGAGTGCATTTGCCATTCTGGTAAATACAGGAAACCAAAGATTAGCAGATGGCCAAAGTCATACGTGCTTTAAAGTGCATGTATGGAAAAAGCAGGACACCATTATGAAGATAAAATTGACAGGAACGGCCATAAGTGCTTAGGGTAAAGGCCATAAGTGCTTAGGGCAAGATAGACATATATTCATTTTAGGGGACAAGGGGGTCCTGCCCCCATTATAATCTAATCAAGAGCGGATACAGGCGTTATTGGGCGTAGACAAGCAGGAAGCCTGAAATTAAGTATAATGGTGGCAGATGACCATAGGAGAAGTAATTTAATTAATGTATGTAATGATCTCATGTGTGTGGATGTGTATAAAGAGCGAACCAGTGCTCTGGGAAGGGGTGTGTTCCGCGGGACATTCCAGTTGGCTATACAATTGTAATAAAAGCATGTTTTGATTTCACAAGTTCTGATAAAGCGTTATATTTCTGAGATGATTTTCCACGACACTCTCTGTATTTATTCTAGTCGAGTTGTGATGGTGGGTGCAATTCAGGCATACCTGAAATATGCACATTTTTCTAACAAAACCTATGATATACAATAAATATGTTATCAGACTGTCATCTGATGAGGTTTTCTTGGTTAGTGGCTATCAATATCTTTATTTGGCCGAATTGGTGATAGCTACTGGTGGAGAGAAAAAATGGTGGACAAAGAAAAATGGTGTCTTTTGCTAACGTGGTTAGCTAATAGATTTACATATTGTGTCTTCCCTGTAAAACATTTTTAAAAATCAGAAATGATCGCTGGATTCACAAGAAGTGTATCTTTCATCTGGTGTCTTGGACTTGTGATTGAATGATATTTAGATGCTAGTATTTACTTGTGACGCTATGCTAGTCAGCTTTTTTACTGGTGGGGGTGGTGGGGGGTGCTCCCGGACCCGGGTTTCTGAGGCTTATCAAGAACACCTAACAGTTATCCATATGTACAGGTAAGGAGGTTATTTGACCCCAAATATATACTATTTATGTTAATCAATATAGACATGAGTAACGTTAGCTTGTTGATGCTTTCACTTAACTGTGTGCCAGTGTACTATACTTAGTGATTCTTTACCTACTGATTCATACGACTGATAGTAGTTCCATTGACTACAAGTAAATAAACAACGTAAGATTATGGGACACCGCTAGCCTATGCCCCAGAGAGTTTGTAATGTAATCAAAGGCACACCCTTATTTGCCCTTGCGAAATATCTCTACGATGATTTTTTCCGCGGAGTTGAGTGCCGACTAGAGTTTTTGAAATTATCCTTCGAGTCTCTATTCAGTCAATATTTCAAGCATTTAAACCCTTACCATGTACCCATGTTTGCCCTCTGTAGTTGCATGCCTTCCTTTGTTTGCTGAAATCCATACTTTGTAATAAAAAGTAAGGGAGTAAGAATTTTCATTATCGTGGAGTTGAGGTAATATGGTAATATTTGACCCTTTTATTTTACAGCATCAATCACATAATAGGCATTGGTCTCTCTTTTAGGTTGTCAATCAGTCTTAGTCTTCATAGTATTCATAACAATGCGTTTTACAAGCTGATGTGTTCTGTCCCCTTGCAGGTGAACTTTGAAGAGCATGATGAGACAGCTAATGAGCTGGGTGTGTGGAACAGAGACATCCCTGCTGACATCCTGCAGATCGTGGAGGGTGGCAGGGAGGTGCCTGCTGACAGCATCACAGTCTGGATAGACACCCTGGACGCCACTCAGAGGTCTGTTCTCAGGGCAGCTTTTGACCATTCAATGTTTTGGCCAAATGCAGAGCCTTTCAGGGCTCCAATGTGAATGTTAAATGCAATGTCAAAATGGGGCCTGACAGTAAATGTTTCAAAACAATATGGAGGCCAACAGATGGACTAGCTTTCACCAGTCATGTTATTCCAGTGTTCAATGTAGATAAGGACAATGGGGGGGATGACAATTTAGAGAGCCTATGAGTGAGCTCCACTGCTCTTTGTGTGGGTGTTTGAAATGAGACGGTGGGGTGGTTACCTAGACTCTGGTACAGTGTAGCCATCTTAGCAGTGTCCTGTTTCCTAAGCAGTTTCCTAAGCTGTGTCTTGTTTACTAACCTGTCTTGTTTCTTGATCCCATTGTTTTCTCTGTATCCCTTTGACAGAGAACCTGCTCAAGTATGTCACGACCATGGTGTGTGTGGCTGTCGATGGGAAACCTGTAATAGGTGTGATCCACAAACCTTTCACAGGATACACAGGTGTGTGTATGCGTCACTGTCGGACTGTACTTAGTGTGTCTCACTCCCCCTCAATGGTTTAAAGCATTGGATTGTTGAGTAGACTAAATGTCCACGGTATTTTCTACACCAGTCTAATGCTTTTACATCTGTGGGGGGTGAACAAGTGCAAGTTTTGGAGAGAAGGGGGAGAGACATAATTGGGGCTCAGGACAAAGCAACACTGTTCTACTGTATGAAATAAGTGAGTGGGCGGTTGACAGCTAGTGGTGGAGAGTCTACTCCAAAAGAGTAGATTCCTCTAACTCCTTGTCCACCAAGAGTCGGAATGGTCATTTATTTTGTTTGTTGCCTTGGCAGCTAGGCTGACGTAGGTTACTGATTAGCCTTGAATATTTTGCTTAGTAGAGATTGTCAGACTGCTCCTTATGCATCGCTAATCAATCACCTAGTTAATTCGTGTGAGTGCCCACTCTGACATGGCAGCCGTAGCTAATTTGAGCTAATTTTGGTCTGTTTTGTCAAATTTGAGTCTTGCGTCGAGAGAGTGTCGACTCCGATAGCAAGAGTCTGAGTCGACTCAAAATCCATGTTGTTCACCACTAGTGACATCAGACGCTAAGTCACTCCTTTGAGGAATCACCCAGGAGGGGAGCTCACTATAAGGTGGCTTTGTTGGTGAATGGCTGCATTGAGTCCCGATGGTACAGGAGGCATAGACAGGCCGTAGAGCACAGTTCTGCTATTCGGGTGTCCAGTCCAGACCCAAAGCTAATTATTTCATAACCTCTAATCAGGGACTGATTTAGACCTGGAGTACTTACACAGGCAGTCTAATTATTTTTTTCAGTAATTGGTCTTAACTAATGACATCAGATCTTTTTCAGAGCTGATCTGATTGCGCAAAAGACCAATTCGAAAATCAGAATTGGACTGCATGTGTAAATGCAGCCCAGGTGTGTGCAAATAATTATCAGGTAGAATAGAACCAGCAGTACTCTAGGCCTCATAGGGGAAGATTTGAATACCCTTGCTCTACACAATACATATGTTCCTGTCCACAGCCTGGGCCTTAGTTGGTGACGGGTCCAACTTGAAGCCTCGCACCAGCTATAACATGAACTCCCCCAAGGTCATTGTGTCCAGGTCGCACGCTGGGAAGGTGAAGGGTTTCATCGAGGAGGCCTTCGGGAACACAACAGTCATCCTCCCAGCAGGGGGCGCAGGTACTGCACTTTTGTTTGTGTGAAGTTAGTTCACCCAAATGTATAATTTCTTAATCATTATCTGGCCATGGAAGTAGTCTTGGGCGAGCTGTGAATGCGTCATACGATTAGGCTTTCATTTGCCATTTTTATAAGTATACCAATTTCTGTGGGCTTCAGTTTTTTAATAGGTGTTAAATGATTGGAATAACACCCTGTCAGGTATTTACACAATTCATTTCACTGTTTTGTGGATGTTGATCTTGCATTTTCTACTCCATAGGCTATAAGGTGCTTGCTCTGCTGGACCCCAGTGATGAGGACATTGAGAAGGCAGACATGTACATCCACGTGACCTTCATCAAGAAGTGGGACATCTGTGCCTGCAATACCCTGCTCACAGCCCTGGGAGGTCACATGACCACACTGAAGGGCGAGGAGATAGACTATTCGGGAGTGGCGGGCAACAATGGTGGTCTGTTAGCCAGCGTCAAGGTGGACCACCAAGCCCTGGTGGCGAAACTGCCGGCATGGGACTCTGCTGAAAAACACACACAGATATTTACACTCACTACATTATGTTCATACACAGATGATCAAGGACAAACACACAAGATGACCACAAGCCTTGAAGACCAAACAAACACAGATGAGAGGACCGCACAATCTGGGACAAGACAATATTACAAAGCCCACCAGTTTCTCCTTCAAACTCCTTTCAACATTTAAAAATAAATAGTATTTGTAAAAAGATAAGTCAGTCCTTGCATTTTCTATCATAGAAAGTGCTAATAAGTTGGACAAGGAAAAGCCATGTGCCCAGCTTCACTTTGTTGCTAAGATATGGGTGCCTTTGATTGGCATGGAAACTTAGTCGATGCCTGGTGTGGAAAGGAACAAATGTGTTGGAACGCTCTGTAGTTGTCGTTCTTCTTGACACCTGTGGGATATGATTGCTGGTGAAGGTACAGGGATGAATCAGGAGGGTTTTCTTCATATAAGTAATTTTCATTGTAGCACAATAACCTTGATCCTGTGAGGTTTCTTCTTTTAGTTGCTCATTCCTACAGAACATTTACATTATGCTAGACAGGGTAACTATGAGGGGATCATTTGTTTAACGATAGCTTAACACATGTTGCAGGGGTGGGATTTGGGCTGCTACAATGTGAATTGAATTTGAGGGATGTTTTTAAATGCATGGTACTTCCTAAATATACACATTAGTTTTAGTGTACTACTGTGTGTGTAGGTATGTGAAAGTGCAATTTCCACTTATTTTTTATGAATAGCATCTGTGTGAATTCACTAGGTACTGCAGCTTTCCTGACTCCACCTCTGGGGCAAGGCTATACAGTGTTGCCTCCACATGTAGCTAGTTTAGTTGCTACATTTGCAAATAAGAAACCATTCTGTTGCAGGTATGAAAACAAAATACTTTGTGAACATTATTATATAGATTTATTTTTTATACTGCATTGTTGGTTAAAGCTTGTAAGTAAGCATTTCACTGTAAGGTCTACATCTGTTGTATTTGGCGCATGTGACAAATAACATTTTACCAAAAGATGGAGACATTTGCATGGCCATTCTGTTTATCAAACAAAATTGTTTTTAGCTGAGTTCTCCGAGTGGATTGGAGTCCATCTATTTTACGACCCTATTGTTTTTCAAGGTTGAACTCTGTATTTAAATAGCAGATTTACCAAAGCCCTGTATAGGCACACAATCACATGTGCCATGGTAAAACTAAACTCATGAATGACCCTAACAACAGCTATTCACTTACAAAGTCCTACCTTCCAGCACCTATCTCTGGCTTATGAGGCACATACTACCATTTTTCAATACAGTATTCTCTCATTTCAATTTACACACCAAACTCCAACCCACGCATGCCCTCTGAATCCTGGCTCACTTTTAATTGCTTTCATTCTCTGCATCCAAAATAGCCCTCGAATGGAACACGTGAATTAGAAACTGCTGTGATGACAGGTTGTCTTCTTAAAATGTGCCCAGAAGTATGAATAGAGTGGATTTGCATGCAATGGAATGACTGTGAATGTCAGAAGCACTCTGTTTTTCTTCCTGCCATGTCTGTAATTGAGCAAGATTAATGTATTTTTATATAAATTCCTTGAATTAAATTGTGTGGTTTTTCATACCTTTTTTGGGCTGAAAGAGTGGTTTACCTACTGTGATTTTGGTCACACAGTGATGCTAAGTTTTTTCGGGGATAAAAAGTGCAATTTTCATTCAAATTTAATCAAAAAAACTTTCCTGTAGAGGTAAAAGGCTTCTTTCTATTTGATTCCTGTAGAGGTAAAAGGCTTATTTCTATTTGATTCCTGTAGAGGTAAAAGGCTTTCTAGCTCGGTCGGTCTCTGTCTCTCTTTCTCTGTCCAGCTCTATCTGTCTCTTGTCTCTCTCTGTCCAGCTCTATCTGTCTCTGTCTCTCGTGTCTATGTCTCTTTCTCTATCTCTGCTCTCTGTCTATGTCTCTCTGTCTATATCTCTCTGACTCTCGCTCTCTCTGACTCTCGCTCCTGTTCTCGCTCTCTCTATACAGCTATATGTTGTACCCCATGCTCTTTAATTCAGAGGTTCAGTGTTTCAACAGTGAATACCTTTTTATAACACTAATAGCGAGAAACCAGTGAACAATGGTCAGGTCTGGCGGGACAATCGACCGGTTTACATATGTCAGAGTGTATGTCTGTTGCCTGGCAACAAAACCCAGGTCACCGTCAGTGGTGTAAAGTACTTAAGTAAAAATACTTTAAAGTACTACTTAAGCAGTTTTGGGGGGTATCTGTACTTTACTATTTATATTTTTATTTTTTTCTTCACTACATTCCTAAAGAAAATGATGTACTTTTTCCTCCATACATTTTCCCTGACACCCAAAAGTACTCGTTACATTTTGACAGGAAAATGGTCAAATTCACACACTTATCAAGAGAACATCCCTGGTCATCCCTACTGCCTCTGATCTGGCGGACTCACTAAAGACAAATGCTTCATTTGTGAATTATGTCTGAGTGTTGGAGTGTGCCCCTGGCTATCCGTCAATAAAAAAAATATGAAAATAAATGTGCCTTCTGGTTTGCTTTATATAAGGAATTTTAAATGGTTTAAACTTTTATTTTTAATACTTAAGTACGTTTTAGCAATTCCATTTACTTTTGATACTTAAGAATATTTAAAATCAAATACTTTTAGACTTTTACTCAGGTAGTATTTTACTGTGTGACTTTCACTTTTACTTGAGTAGTTTTCTAATCATTACTTTTACTCAAGTATGACAATTGAGTACTTTTTCCACCACTGGTCACTGTGTCGCGCAATGCTTAAATCTATCCAATTTAGGGTGTGCTCGTAAATTCAATCTGGAGTGCCAGAGTGTGCTCAGAGTGCGCACAGGGCATTCGTAAATTCAGAGCATTGTCAGATTTCCTTCGTAAATTCAGGAGAAGTAGGGTTGATCCGAGTGTTCTGACCTCACAACGGCAGTCAAGCACCCAAGCTAACTGGCTAACGTTGTCTAGCTACTTCCAGACACAAATAAGAGAGCACCTCACTCTGACCATTTTACTCCCTAGCAGAGCTGGTGAGGCTGTTTTCATGTTATCTAGAGCGTTGGTGACTGTAACTGTGCTGCTGGCAACAATTTTATTACGCTTTTTTGCAAATGTTAACTGACACTGGCCATATTCAACTAGTGTTGAGGGTTTGTAAATTCATCAGTTATTCTGCGCTCTGGTACACTCAGACTAGAGTGCTCTGAAATCGGAGTAGATAGCTAGAGCGAATTTACAAACGCACCCTTTGTCTAGAGAAGGCTTCATATAGATGTTTCAGTCATTGAACATGCCCTGTCTATCATTGACGTGTTGTTGTTGTCATTGATTTCAGCACACAGGTTTTGTACTTTCATTAATGGCTGCTGAAATTATCCATGAACACAAATTCTGTTCGATTCTGTGAGTTCTTATTGTGATTGCTGTCCATTTTATTATTATTGCCCTCAATGTCACAGATTGCACACAGTGCAATGAAATGGCTACATGTTGCAAAAATATGTATCTACTTAATCTGAGATGATTGATAGGCTCTTAATCTGAGATGATTGACAGGCTCTTAATCTGAGATTATCTGCCCTGCTAGAGCTTTCCCGGTCAACTGTATGTGCTGTTATTGTGAAGTGGAAACGTCTAGGAGCAACAACAGCCACACAAACTCACAGAACGGGACTGCCGAGTGCTGAAGCACGTAGCACGTAAAAATTGTCTGTCCTCAGTTGCAACACTCACTACCGAGTTCCAAATTGCCTCTGGAAGCAACGTCAGCACAATAACTGTTTGTCGGGAGCTTCATGAAATGGGTTTCCATGGCCGAGCAGCCACACACAAGCCTTACATCACCATGCGCAATGCCAAGCGTTGTACGGAGTGGTGTAAAACTGTCCCATTGGACTCTGGAGCAGTGGAAATGTGTCCTCTGGAGTGATGAGTCACGTTTCACCATCTGGCAGTCCGGTGGACGAATCTGGGTTTGGCTGCCAGGAAAACACTACCTGCCCCAATGCATAGTGTAAACTATGCATTCGGGCAGGTAGTAAAATTTGTAACATTTTGTGGAAGAGGAATAATGGTCTGGGGCTGTTTTCACAGTTCGGGCTAAGCCCCTTAGTTCCAGTGAAGGGAATTCTTAACACTACTGCATACAATGACATTCTAGTGTACTTTAGTACACAAATAAAACCCCACAATTTATGCGCGATTATGTACATTTGGGAGTAACTCCATTCCTAGCACTACTGTCTTTCAGTAACAATAACTGTTCAAATGAATCGATATAAAATCTGACTTGATCTCATATTGGGAGGGATTGTTTTTGTATTCTGTGATTTAAAATCAGTGTCAATTTGATATACACCCCCCCCCCCCCCCCCCACACACACACACACAAAAAAAAAATGGTCGCAATTTGGCCCCAAGGTGTCGTGACAGTTTTTGATTTTATTTATTGATCTTATCTTATTCATCCTTCATTCATAAGTGGCTATTATCAGTGATTCCATTGAGTACAACCATCTTTCCAATTTTCAAGTGCAGAGCGTAGCTGAAGAGGGATTGTAATCATAGTGTGAGGTCTTCTTGAGATGGAGAATTCGATGGATGAGGAGGGTGGAGGAGCTCTCTGTGGCCTGAGGGGGAGAGGGGTAAAGCAGCGGGGGTGAGCCCTCCTTCACCCTCCACTATAACCCCCTGCTTCAAGGAGTGAAGAGCTCAGGTCCCTAAGGGCCATGAGTCACCCCACAGACCTTGTTGACCTGTTCATGCTGAGGTGATTCAAAATAAACATGAAGACAACCTACTGTATGTGTTAACCTTAATTAACCTGTTTAGGCTGTTTCCTATCTTTGTTTCAGTGGATGTGTTCTGTTTGAATTGCTGGGATTCACATAAACAACCTGATCAGTGATCCTCTCAAGTCAAAATACAATCAGGTAAGTCTATTTTTCACTTATTTTGTTGTATCCAACAGTATGGCTCTCTGAGCAACAGAGTCACCCAAAGAGATTTGTTGGGTGACTGTATTTGATAGCCTACCTCAAAGTGGAAATACCTTACTTAATCAGATTATTGAAATTTTTTCGGGAGTTTTGCCGTGTTCCGTTCTCTGACTTTGTTGACGATGGAGAGATCCTGCCACTTGGCTAGTGCGCGTGCTAAATGAAGAGGGAAAGTTGCCGTTCTAAATCCAAACAACGACTGTTCTGGACAAAGGACACCTTGTCCAACATTCTGATGGAAGATCAGCAAAAGTAAGAAACATTTTATGATGCTATTTCATATATCTGTCGTAGATGTGAACTAGTCGTCGGCGCCCAAGTGTTTCTGGCTATTGTGCTAAGCTAATATTACGCTACATTTTGTTTTCGCTGTAAAACACTTAATAAATCGGAAATATTGGCTGGAATCACAAGATGCCTGTCTTTCATTTGCTGTACACTATGTATTTTTCAGAAATGTTTTATGATGAGTAATTAGGTATTTGACGTTGGTGTCTGTAAGTTTTATGGCTGCTTTCGGTGCAATTTCTGATTGTAGCTGCAATGTAAACTATGATTTATACCTGAAATATGCACATTTTTCTAACAAAACATATGCTATACAATAAATATGTTATCAGACTGTCATCTGATGAAGTTGTTTCTTGGTTAGTGGCTATTTATATCTTTATTTGGTCGAATTTGTGATAGCTACTGATGGAGGAAAAAACTGGTGGAGTAAAAAAAGTCGTGTCTTTTGCTAACGTGGTTAGCTAATAGATTTACATATTGTGTCTTCCCTGTAAAACATTTTAAAAATCGGACATGTTGGCTGGATTCACAAGATGTGTACCTTTCATATGCTGTATTGGACTTGTTAATGTGTGAAAGTTAAATATTTTTTAAAAATATATTTTGAATTTCGCGCCCTGCACTTGAGCTGGCTGTTGTCATAAGTGTACCGACGTCGGGCTTGCAGCCATAAGAAGTTAACACTATTATCTTTTATTACGCTCCAGGCATTTAAGTTCATTAGAACTACATTGCAATACTGTCCCCATTCCAGGGCCTTGAGCACTAAGTAGTGACAATGTCCTATCTGTCCGGAGGCGCGTGTTTAATACTCCAGTACTGCAGCGCTGATATATTAACCATGCTTATTGAATATTGTCCCTGCCAGATAGTTGAGATGATGCCGTCCTTTCTTTAAATGAACATTTACACATCCTCACAGGCTAAGCAAAGGTGGAGGCCAGCCAGATAGTGACAAAACACACATTTCAATGTGCCTGGCTACACGTTTGGAGATGATAATCGGACAGGTGACACTGCCATTCTTCACTTTATTGGTCCCTCACTGTAACTGTTAATTAACTTCCTCCTGTGCTGCTGTTTGCTTTTCATAGGGAGGAACCATAAAGAGATATTGGTCAATCTAGTTTTAGATTGTGTAAATGAGAGAGAGACACATACACATGGAGATAAGCAAACAAGAAAGATAGAAAGACAGATATACAGATATACAGAAAGACAGTAAGAAAGAGGTTGGTGTAGAATATATGCGTCAATGAGCAGTATTCCTCAGGCATATAGTGTAGTAATTATCCAAACCATCTGCATGTGCTGTGAAGCAAATGGGGAGACTCCACCCACCCTTAGTGCCTGAAAGGTACAAAGCAAAGGATTCTGGAGAAGTTGAGTGAACTCATGTATTTTACGAGACCAAAGTAAGTGGACTCACAAGATATAGGAAACAGGGTTTCCAGCAGGATTCCAATGTACATTTTGGTTAAAGCCATTTGTACTTGTAGTGCTATGCTACAGTACATCCTTAACAGTTGTTTTACAGTATATAGAATTATTCACCTTATCTGCTTGGGGATTTAAATCAGCAACCTTTCTGTTACTGGCCCAAAGCTCTTAACTGCTAGGCTACCTGCCGCCCACTTAAAAGTTATCTTGATGTCCGTTGTCCGTCCATTGTCTCTCGCAAGTACCATCCTTCTTCATACGTAAGAGGATCACTTGTTCACATGTGTAGGGTATAATCTAGTTGGGGATACCTTATTTTGAAAGGTACACTATATCTTCAAATTAGTGGATTTGGCTATTTCAGCTACACCTGACAGGTGTATATAATTGAGCACACAGCAATGCAATCTCCATAGACAAACATTGGCAGTAGAATGGCCTTACTGAAGAGCTCAGTGACTTTCAAAGTGGCACCGTCATAGCATGCCACCTTTCCAATAAGTCAGTTCGTCAAATCTCTGTTCTGCTAAAGCTGCCCCAGTCAACTGTAAGTGCTGCTATTGTGAAGTGGGAACGTCTAGGAGCAACAACAGCTCAGCCACGAAGTGGTAGGCCACACAAGCTCACAGAACGGGACCGCCGAGTGCTGAAGCACGTAGCATGTACTAATCGTGGGGGGGTTTATCATGGTACAGGTCTGTCAGTCAGAAAAATACACTGAAGTAATATACAAGTGTTAGTTTTTTAAAGTAAATAAAGTAAGTGAAGCTGGCTGGCCATGTTAAACCAGTGGACTAGATCTATACCCAATCATTTTACCTGCAAATTCCTCTCCTCTAATTTCCCTTGTGACCATATAATGGTGTTAAGATTGGTTAGATACCTTGGTGTCTTCTTAAGATCTCACCTGTTTTCTAACCAATAAGAATGCACTAGAGGGTTAAGAGCTACAGTGTAATGCACACTATAACAGGGCATTTATGACTATAGCCTAGTTATCCCTGGTGAGGTGGTTGTTTAAGTATGAGTAATAATGTATATTGTCAATGAAAGGCAACGGAACGTTGCTTTCATTGACAATATACAGTGCCTTGCAAAAGTATTCACCCCCTTTGGAGTTTTTCCTATTTCGTTTCATTACAACCTGTAATTTAAATGGATTTTTATTTGGATTTCATACACAAAATAGTCCAAATTGGTGAAGTGAAATGGAAAAAAGAACTTGCTTTAATTTTTTTTTAAATAAATTTAACGGAAAAGTGGTGAGTGTATTCACCCCCTTTGCTATGAAGCCCCTAAAAAGCCCCTAAAAAAGATCTGGTGCAACCAATTACCTTCAGAAGTCACATAATTAGTTAAATAAAGTCCACCTGTGTGCAATCTAAGTGTCACATGATCTCAGTATATATACACCTGTTCTGAAAGGCCCCAGAGTCTGCAACACCACTAAGCAAGAGGCACCACCAAGCAAGCGGCACCATGAAGACCAAGGAGCTCTCAAAACAGGTCAGGGACAAAGTTGTGGAGAAGTACAGATCAGAGTTGGGTTATAAAAAAATATCCGAAACTTTGAACATCCCACAGAGGACCATTAAATCCATTATTTAAAAATTGAAAGAATATGTCACCACAACAAACCTGCCAAGAGAGGGCGGCCCACCAAAACTCACGGACCAGGCAAGGAGGGCATTAATCAGAGAGGCAACAAAGAGACCAAAGATAACCCTGAAGGAGCTGAAAATCTCCACAGCGGAGATTGGAGTATCTGCCCATAGGATCGCTTTAAGCTGTACACTCCATAGAGCTGGGCTTTACGGAAGAGTGGCCAGAAAAAAAGCCATTGCTTAAAGGAAAAAATAAGCAAACACGTTTGGTGTTCGCCAAAAGGCATGTGGGAGACTCCCCAAACATATGGAAGAAGGTACTCTGGTCAGATGAGACTAAAATGGAGCTTTTTGACCATCAAGGAAAACGCTATGTCTGGTGCAAACCCAGCACCTCCCATCACCCCGAGAACAACATCCCCACAGTAAAGCATGGTGGAGGCAGCATCATGCTGTGGGGAGGTTTTTCCATTCGCAGGGACCGGGAAACTGGTCAGAATTTAAGCACTGATGGATGGCGATATATACAGGGAAATTCTTGAGGGAAACCTGTTTCAGTCTTCCAGAGATTTGAGACTGGGAGGGAGGTTCACCTTCCAGCAGGACAATGACCCAAAGCATACTGCTAAAGCAACACTTGAGTGGTTTAAGGGGAAACATTTCAATGTCTTGGAATGGCCTAGTCAAAGCCCAGACCTCAATCAAATTGAAATTCTGTGGTATGACTTAAAGGTTGCTGTACACCAGTGGAACCCATCCAACTTGGAGGAGCTGGAGCAATTCCTTGAAGAATGGGCAAAATCCCAGTGGCTAGATGTGCCAAGCTTATAGAGACACCCCAAGAGACTTGCAGCTGTAACTGCTGCAAAAGATGGCTCTACAACGTATTGGGGGGGGGTTGAATAGTTATGCACGCTCTATTATTATTATTATTATTTTTTGTCTTATTTCTTGTTTGTTTCAATAAAACATATTTTGCATCTTCAAAGTGGTAGGCATGTGTAAATCAAAATATACAAACCCCACAAAAATCTATTTTAATTCCAGGTTGTAAGGCAACAAAATGCCAAAGGGGTGAATACTTTTGCAAGGCACTGCACGTTATATTTGACTCATGTCATTAATCATTGTCTGAAAATGCATGTGTTTTCTCTGGAGAGGATTAGTATGGCTCCTCAGTGCATCACAGATCAGGTCAGGTCCTTTTGACCTACTGGCCAAACCAAAGACCCTCACCAGAATGCACTTTGCACTCTACCTTGTAGATGGGCTTGGAAGTGTTTTCTACCATTATCTACACTCTGGAAAAAGGGTTCTAAAAGGGTTTTTCGGCTTTCCCCGTGGGGGAACCCTTTAAAGAATGCTTTTGAGTTCCAGGAAGAACATTTTTGGTTCCATTTAGAACCTTCTGTGGAAAGGTTCTAGATATAATCTTTTTTCGAAGAGTTCACCCTCCACCTCTTGAATTTGTTGTGTCCGGTGTTTACAATACAAAGATGTTTACAATACGCAGAATGATGTTCTCTGCCCTATGTTCCATTTAAAATAAGAAATCAGACTCTAGCCATAATCACTGTTATTCAAACACAATTATTTTTTTGTGTGTGTTAAATTGACAGTGGAATGCGTTATCAAGAACCCTTCAGTCTTGGTACATATGTAAGTTGTCTTTGTCGATGTGTAAATTGGGAAATAAATGGATAGTGGCTCTGCTTAAGCCATCAAGTCTTGTCTTGGGGTTTCAGTAATTGTACCTATTTGAGAGACAGAAAGCAGTGACAGATTGTCCTCTTCATATATATTCAAACAGTGGGTGAAAAGATGGAGATCGAGAAACGTAGTCATCTGAGTCTGCAGAAAGCAAACCAAGCAATTACATGTGTATAAATGAATAGAGAAATGTTCTGTGAAGTTTTTTAGCCCAATCACTCTTGATAGAAGATTTATTCAAATCCATAGTTCCGTTTGACAGGTCTCATTCCGAGATGAAGATGACTGTCATTACTCATAGATCATTTACACATTCACAGATGTAGGATATTCATTTGATCAATCTTTTGTATCTGAGAATTTTGCAAACTTGCTGTGTATTTGAGTTTTAAAAAGCTTCCAAAGTTTGACATTTCAGACTTGATTTGCCCTGACGTAAAATCTATCAACCCCTACAAAAAGGTCCATGAATTATAACCCACAAAAATAAATCACATTTCCTGTTGCTGCAGGATTATTTTCCTGCTGTAGCAAACTGGCTCAAATTAAGAGCCCACATCTATACCGGATTTCCCTTGGTCAGTTGAGAACAACATTGATCTGTACCTTTCAGGTAAATTGCTCTAAACCAAAAACACTTAGGCAACAATGTTGTTTGTCGTTATTCATCTTTGAAAAACAATTTTATTATTGGATCCCTAATGATTATAGACACGGTTTGTATTTTAAAGGTTATATCAAGCAAGGTTAGATGTCTGAGTTGGTTCACATATTTCAGGAACAATTATATATATTTTTTACACTCAGACCTAATGAATACTTACAATTAGCGCTCAATGTGTTTACGAAAAGTATCTAAACAAATATTTATTTTACACTTAACAGTTATGCAAACAATTAGGCTGTACGGCTTGGCATGACGATAATTACATCCATATGATGACTGACCGGTGCTTTTGTTAATTTCATTTAGTGTAATTGCTCATTATGCAGTGTGGTAATTATCCGGCAGCCATAGCTCAGGGTACAGTCTCTGGCTCAGACTGACACTTAACCTTACCAAATGGCAAAGTGGTTAATATAGGAGGGTTCCCATTTAACCAAAGGTTGTAGCCCCTCGCTATTCCGATTCATCTCATAAAGGTCACCCTATTTGGATTTGCCTTGACAGAAGTTTACTTTTGTTTCCAGAAAAACCTGGAGCCTTCTGCTAATTTGGTGTTGCATGTAAATATAGATTTAAAGACATGTTAGTGGTTCAAATCCATGTTTTAATGTTTTATCCACTCAGACGTGTACGGACCCCTGCGTCTTTGATGCATTATGGGCAATTCTGTTTTTAAGACATGGCAAAGAGCTCACACATCTGATTTCTCAGGTCTAAATCAACCACTTTTAAAGAGGCAAGAGCTGAAAGCAGCAGGTATTGTGGGCTCTTGGGACCCCTTATCTACTCTATACACACTGCTTTTGAGGTGTGAAAATCTGAAAATCTAATTGGGATGCAGTGCATTCGGAAAGTATTCAGACTCCTTGACTTTTTCCACATTTTGTTAAGTTACAGCCTTATTCTGAAATGGATTTTTAAAATCCTCATCAATCTACACACAATACTCCATAATGACAAACCAAAAACAGTATTTCTTTTGCAAATTTGTTCAAAAATAAAGAACTGAAATATCACATTTACATAAGTATTCAGACCCTTACTCAGTACTTTGTTGAAGCACCTTTAGCAGCAATTACAGCCTTGAGTCTTCTTGGGTATGAAGCTACAAGCTTGGCACACCTGTATTTGGGGACTTTCTCCCACTTTTCTCTGCAGATCCTCTCAAGCTCTGTCAGGTTGGATGGGGAGCATCGCTGCACAGCTATTATCAGGTCTCTCCAGAGGTGTTCGATTGGGTTCAAGTCCGGGCTCTGGCTGAGCCACTCAAGGACATTCATATACTTGTTCCGAAGCCACTCCTGCATTGTCTTGGCTGTGTGCTTAAGGACGTTGTCCTGTTGGAAGGTAAACCTTTGCCCCAATTTGAGGTCCTGAGCGCTCTGGAGCAGGTTTTCATAAAGATCTCTCTGTACTTTGCTCCGTTAATCTTTGGCTCGATCTTGACTAGTCTCCTAGTCCCTGCCGCTGAAAAACATCCCAACAGCATGATGCTGCCACCACCATGCATCACTGTACTCACCGTACTGAGGAGTGTATTCCATCTGTCCACTCTACTATAAAGGCCTGATTGGTGGAGTGTTGCAGAGATGGTTGTCCTTCTGGAAGGTTCTCCCATCTCCACAGAGGAACTCTGGAGCTATGTCAGAGTGACAATTGGGTTCTTGGTCACCTCCTTGACCAAGGCCCTTCTCCCCCGATTGCTCATTTTGCCTGGGCGGCCAGCTCTAGGAAGAGTCTTGGTGGTTCCAAACTTCTTCCATTTAAGAATGATGGAGGCCACTGTGTTCTTGGGGACCTTCAATGCTGAAGACATTTTTTGGTACCCTTCCCCAGATCTGTGCATTGACATAATCCTGTCTCGGAGTTCTACAGACAATTCCTTCGACCTCATGGCTTGGTTTTTGCTCTGACAAGCACTGTCAACTGTGGAACTTTATATGCCTTTCCGAATCATGTCCAATCAATTTAATTTACCGCAGGTGGACTCCAATCAAGAAACATCTCAAGTATCATCAATGGAAACAGGATGCACTGGAGCTCAATTTCGAGTCTCATAGCAAAGGGTCTGAATACTTATGTAAATATGTTTTTTCTGTTTTTTATTTTTAATACATTTGCCCCAAGAAATTTTGCTTTGTCATTATGGGGTATTGTGTGTAGATTTATGAGTATTTTTTTATTTATTTAATCAATTTTAGAAGAAGGGTGTAATGTAACATAATGTGGAAAAAGTTAAGGGATCTGAATACTTTCCGATTGCACTGTAGTTTCTCCCTAAACCAATGGCAATGTATTTAGCATAAAACATGGGTAGAGTGTAATGCTACACTGACAATCATCACTTAGCTAGCCTATATGTATAGCAGATAAGGTCCAGCAAAAACAAGAGAGATGAAACAATGGGTGTAATGGGTGCGTGCTGGTGGCAGGGAAGTCAGGCGCAGGAGAACGAACTTGGTATAAACGGAGTCGTTTAATAAGTACTCACAAACTCCGAAAAACAACATATACTAAAATAATGAAAGTTTGTACAAACCACGTCGCACACCAGAAAATAATAGCACCAATACATACAACAAACAATCATCGACAAGAACATGAGGGGAAACAGAGGGTTAAATACACAACATGTAATTGATGGGATTGGAACCAGGTGTGATGAAAGACAAGACAAAACCAATGGAAAATGAAAAATGGATCAGTGATGGCTAGAAGGTCGGTGACGTCGACCGCCGAACACCGCCCGAACCAGGAGAGGGACCGACTTACGGCGGTAGTCTGGACAATGGGTAACATCTATTACAGTTTGACATCAAATGACCCAACAAAACCATTTCATATCAAAGCACGATTGTGCCTGATGAAAGTAGATGGGATATCACTGATGGATCCCAACAAACAACATGCTTCTGTGCTTTTATTGTAGAATGTTTATTCATTGAAACAGATTTGTTTCTTTGATGGTTTGTCCTTAAAAAGCTTGAGTGGTAGTGCATTTTGAGTCTCCTAAATTGTGTGTCATTGTAAAATAAATGTATGTTAGCCATCCATACCTATGTATTTCGGTGTCCATGACTCTCCTGAACTTGAAAAAATGATTGAATGCCCAAACATTGAATAATACATGAGTGAGATGTGTGTCTGAAAAACCTTCAGCAAAGCCACAGGCTTTCTCGAAGTGTGGCTAACCCCAAATAGATTTTCAGGATTTAAAAAACAAACCCCAAAATCGAATCCTTGGCTTCTCACTCAAATGGCATCTTGGTTCCCCATTCTGTTAGAGTGGGGGAGTTGAATCAGTCAGTGTCACGTAAGTCACGTTGACATCCCTTCATTACTGAGTGGGTTATTGCTGAATACATATCTTCAAACTAGGACAAAGCTATGGAGTCTAGACTCTAAATCAACATCTGAATTTCAACAGGCAGTTAGATGAAAAACATACAGGACGTCGTGCTGACTCTGTTTAAGCATCCCCCTTAACCATGTTCTTTCTGTTAATGAAGTGTTTCACATTCCCTTTCGCAGACAGTCTTCTGCGGTGACCCAAACGTAAAGCCTACACAGTTGTGTTCTGTACGCATGCACATTTGTTATTGTCCAGTCTTTTATGTAAATGTTGAACTTTGAATTAGTACATTAAGGTATAACTAAATAAGGTTCCTATTAAGACTGCAATTGAGGTTACTGCAATTATACAAATCATACGCCTTAGATATAAATGGATCGTGTCACGTTCCTGACCTGTTTCTGTTAGTTTTTGTATGTGTTAGTTGGTCAGGACGTGAGTTTGGGTGGGCAGTCTATGCTTTCTGTTTCTATGTTTGTTTAAGGGTTGCCTGGTATGGCTCTCAATTAGAGGCAGGTGTTTGGCGTTTCCTCTAATTGAGAGTCATATTAAGGTAGGTTGTTTCACATTGTTTGTTGTGGGTGGTTGTCTCCTGTGTCAGTGTATGTGTTATGTTACGCCACATGGGACTGTTTCGGTTTTGTTTGTTTGTTCGTTTTATGTAGGCATTTTCCTGTTCATGCGTTCTTCGTGTTCATGTGAGTTCGTCGTCCAGGTCTGTCTATGTCGTTTGTTGTTTTTGTAGTTTATCAAGTGTATGTCGTTTCGTCTTCGTCTTGTTAAAGAAATTCATTATGTCATATTCAAACGCAGCGTTTTGGTCAAATCCCTGCTCCTCCTCTTCGGATGAAGAGGAGGAGGAAAGCCGTTACAGAACCACCCACCAATATACGACCAAGCAGCTTGGGGGAGCGCAACAAAAGAACCAGGACTCGTGGACATGGGAGGAGATATTGGATGATAAGGGACCCTGGGCTCAACCAGGAGAATATCGCCGCCCTTAAGCTGAGCTGGAGGCAGCGAAAGCAGAGAGGCGGCGATATGAGGAGCTAGCTCGGAGGCAGGAAAAGGATCTGGGCTACACTACGTGGGAGGAGATCGACAGGTGGGCGATCAACCCAGGGCGAGTGCCGGAGCCCACCTGCGATTCTCTGGCGCAGTGCGAGGAGGGATACCGGCGTATGGAGGCAGCACGACGAAGCGGTAGGAAGCCTGTGAGAAAACCCCAAAAATTTCTTGCGGGGGGCTTAAAGGGAGAGTGGCGAAGTCAGGTAGGAAACCTGCGCCTACTCCCTGTACTTACCGTGGAGAGCGAGAGTACGGGCAGACACCGTGTTAAGCAGTAGAGCGCACGGTGTCTCCTGTACGTGTGCATAGCCCGGTGCGGGTTATTCCACCTCCCCGCACTGGCAGGGCCAGATTGAGTATTGAGCCGGATGTCATGAAGCCGGCCCTACATATCTGGCCACCAGTGCGTCTCCTCGGGCCGGCTTACATGGCACCAGCCTTACGCATGGTGCCCCCGGTTCGCCTACATAGCCCGGTGCGGGTTATTCCACCTCCCCGCACTGGTCGGGCAACGGGGAGCATTCAACCAGGTAAGGTTGGGCAGGCTCAATGCTCAAGGGAGCCAGTACGCCTACACGGTCCGGTATTTCCGGCGCCACCTTCCTGTCCCAGCCCAGTACCACCAGTGCCTACACCACGCACCAGGCTTCCAGTGCGTTTCCAGAGCCCTGTTCCTCCTCCACGCACTCTCCCTATGGTGCGTGTCTCCAGCCCAGTGCCTCCAGTTCCAGCACCACGCACTAAGCCACCTGTGCGTCTCCAGAGCCCTGTACGCACTGTTCCTTCTCCCCGCACTCGCCCTGATGTGCGTGCCCTCAGCCCGGTACCTCCAGTTCCGGTACCACGCACCAGGCCTATAGTGCGCATTGAGAGTCCAGTGTGCCCTGTTGTTGTTCCCCGCACTAGCCTGAAGGTGCGTGTCCTTAGCCTGGTGCCTCCAGTTCCGGCACCACGCACCAGGGCTACAGTGCGCCTCATCCGGCCAGAGCCATCCGTCTCCCCAGCGCCATCTGAGCCATCCATCTCCCCAGTGCCGTCTGAGCCATCCGTCTCCCCAGCGCCGTCTGAGCCATCCGTCTCCCCAGCGCCGTCTGAGCCATCCATCTCCCCAGTGCCGTCTGAGCCATCCGTCTCCCCAGTGCCGTCTGAGCCATCCGTCTCCCCAGTGCCGTCTGAGCCATCCGTCTGCCCAGTGCCGTCTGAGCCATCCGTCTGTCCCGAGCCATTAGAGCCGCCCGTCTGTCCCGAGCCGTTAGAGCCGTTAGTCAGTCAGGAGCTGCTAGAGCCATTTGTCAGTCAGGATCTGCCGGAGCCGCCAACCAGACAGGATCTGCCAGAGCCGCCAACCAGACAGGATCTGCCGGAGCCGCCAACCAGACAGGATCTGCCGGAGCCGCCAACCAGACAGGATCTGCCGGAGCCGCCAACCAGACAGGATCTGCCGGAGCCGCCAACCAGACAGGATCTGCCTGAGCCGCCAACCAGACAGGATCTGCCTGAGCCGCCAACCAGACAGGATCTGCCAGAGCCGCCAACCAGACAGGATCTGCCAGAGCCGCCAACCAGACAGGATCTGCCAGAGCCGCCAACCAGACAGGATCTGCCAGAGCCGCCAACCAGACAGGATCTGCCAGAGCCGCCAACCAGACAGGATCTGCCAGAGCCGCCAACCAGACAGGATCTGCCAGAGCCGCCAACCAGACAGGATCTGCCAGAGCCGCCAGCCAGCCATGAGCGTCCAGAGCCGTCAGCCAGCCATGAGCGTCCAGAGCCGTCAGCCAGCCATGAGCGTCCAGAGCCGTCAGCCAGCCATGAGCGTCCAGAGCCGTCAGCCAGCCATGAGCGTCCAGAGCCGTCAGCCAGCCATGAGCGTCCAGAGCCGTCAGCCAGCCATGAGCGTCCAGAGCCGTCAGCCAGTCATGAGCTGTCCCTCAGCCCAGAGCGGCTATTTATCCAGAACTGCCCCTCAGTCCAGAGCTGTCTCTCTGTCCGGAGCTGCCCTTCAGTCCGGAGTTGCCCCTCTGTCCTTAGCTACCTCTCTATCCTGAGCTACCTCTCTGTCCTGAGCTATCCCTCTGTCCTGAGCTACCTCTCTATCCTGGTGCTGCCCCTTATCTTAAGGTTACCTTTTAAATTTAGGGGGTGTAATATGAGGGGGTCATTCGTAGGGGGAGACGAAAGCTGGGATTGACTATGGTGGGGTGGGGACCTCGCCCAGAGCCTGAGCCACCACCGTGGTCAGATGCCCACCCAGACCCTCCCCTAAACTTTGTGCTGGTGCGCCCGGAGTTCGCACCTTAAGGGGGGGGTTATGTCACGTTCCTGACCTGTTTTTGTATGTGTTAGTTGGTCAGGACGTGAGTTTGGGTGGGCAGTCTATGTTTTCTGTTTCTATGTTTGTTTAACGGTTGCCTGGTATGGCTCTCAATTAGAGGCAGGTGTTTGGCGTTTCCTCTAATTGAGAGTCATATTAAGGTAGGTTGTTTCACATTGTTTGTTGTGGGTGGTTGTCTCCTGTGTATGTGTTATGTTACGCCACATGGGACTGTTTCGGTTTTGTTTGTTTGTTCGTTTTATGTAGGCATTTTCCTGTTCATGCGCTCTTCGTGTTCATGTGAGTTCGTCGTCCAGGTCTGTCTACGTCGTTTGTTGTTTTTGTAGTTTATCAAGTGTATTTAGTTTCGTCTTCGTCTTGTTAAATAAATTCATTATGTCATATTCAAACGCAGCGTTTTGGTCAAATCCCTGCTCCTCCTCTTCGGATGAAGAGGAGGAGGAAAGCCGTTACAGATCGTTTTCAGGATATTTAAAGGGACAATCAGCATACATTCACTACATTCCTTTTTGGATTTATAAAATTCATGATATGTACCCATTGAGTCTTGAAGAATATAACGTATGAATAAATGCCTCATGAGCTTAGTTCAACTGTTGTACCCCATCAGAACTCAAAATATAAGCATGTTTTACTCCAATGTTTGTAAACAAAGTAAATGTAAACAAACACCATATAGCCTCAAAACATGATTCAAACTCTAATTTTGATATCATGGATGGTCAGTGCTTGCATCCATAACTCTGTCTATGAATTTGAGTGGTTCAATTTCTCCAGCCCCAGCTTTTTAACGAAATATGGGCAGGGGAAAAAGCGTTGTTATTGTTTATACTGCTGATTGCAGCTTTAAGTTACGATTATAGTAATCAGAGATGATCATATTCTATTAAACACTGGGCAGGGGAACAGTGCAGAGTGGTTGATTAGATAGAACAGGCTGTTTGATGACTAATCATATGACGCATCTGTAGTAAAAACTCTCTTCAGGAAAAACAGTTGCTCTTGAGTGAAGCACTTTGCTGATGAAAATGGTGAATACTTCAACAATGTGCCCTATTTAACATGCAAACCAAACTGGGATGACAATATGTCTCCTCTGTACTGTGCTATATTGGGGTGGAAGGGTAGAGTTCATCTGTCTCGTTTGTCTTTAGTCAGAGGGAGTCAGAGAGTGCAACTCATACAACTCTAGAACATCCATGTGTAGGTACTAGTGTAATGACAATAAAGGACTCAAATGAACCAATATTCTGGCATTGGGACTCCATACAGTTCAGCAGACCTACGTACATGTTAGAGTGCCCCTGGTTCCCTACGTGCACCCTGCAGTCTCTTCAGTGTGTGTGTGTGTGTGTGTGCACTACAGAAGGTTGGTGGCATCTTAATTGGGTCGGACGAGCTTGTGGTCAAGGCTGGAGGGGAATAAATGGAATTGTATCAAATACATCAAACACATGGTTTCGATTAGCTCAGTTCCAGACATTTTATGAGCCGTACTCCCCTCAGCAACCTCCACTGATGTGCATGCTCCTGTGCATGCGTGTGTGCATGTGAGAGAGCCAGGGTTCTACAGTCATTAACTCTCCTGTCATCTCTCCATGCTCTAGTCTTACCTACACTGTAAATTAACTCTCCTGTCATCGCTCCATGCTCCAGTCTTACCTACACTGTAAATTAACTCTCCTGTCATCGCTCCATGCTTTAGTCTTACCTACACAGTAATTAACTCTCCTGTCATCTCTCCATGCTTTAGTCTTACCTACACAGTAATTAACTCTCCTGTCATCTCTCCATGCTTTAGTCTTACCTACACAGTCATTAACTGTCCTGTCATCTCTCCATGCTCCAGTCTTACCTACATAGTCATTACCAGGTTGAACCCCCCTGCTTCTCTCACACCGCAGGAAATTGAATATGGGAGAATATTAAAGGTTTGCTTGCTCAGGCCATCACTGCACTTTACTAGAGCCTGACTATTGTCTGACATTTTAATTGTGAGATGAGATGCTGTGTTTATTGTTCTTTTAGCTTATTTAATCATAAAGTGTGAATACTGAATAATGGCCTACATTAAAATCAAAGTTACTGAGGTAATGAGAGAAGGGGGTGACAGGGACTTATGGACAGAAAGAAAGAAAGGGTCTAATCTGGATTCTGGAATTGATGTACTAAACTCCAACAAAGATCCTTTATTCACATTCATGCCCATCCTGCATAGTGTACGTAATAGGCTCTTTCTCAGAAACAGGATGATGCATCTTTTCATTGTTTTGATAACAATGTAGCATTCTACAATAGCAGACAGCAATTTGGAAAGAGAGAAAGAGATGAACATGATGAAAATAATGAAAATGATGATGAGAAAACAAAGGTTGACATTTACAATGTGTGGGCATATAACACAACCTATCATTCCTATCAGAGTGGAAAACCAAGGGTTTTGTTTTTAAATCAGATGAGTAATTTGATAATTGTCCATATGTAAATCGTATGACAGCGGCAGCATAGAGCAGAGACCAGTACTAGGGTCTCTTTGACGTAAAAGCCCACAACTCAAAGATGGACAGTAGCTTATATAAGGGGGAATTGTTGTTACAGCTAATACTACAGATCACCTTTAAAGGGGATCACAATGATCAAATGCAACATGACACAGGATTGGGTAAATCCTAATGGTTTCACAACCGCAAAACCTCCTTCTCATATGGCTCAGCATCCAGGATATGCAGTCAAAACTGATATCTGATCTTGTTTAGCATGGTGTCATTCTGGATGCCTCCAACATGGCACCATATTCCCTATATAGTTCACTATTTTTGACCAGAGGGCCCTGGTCAAAGGTAGTGGACTACATAGGGAATAGGGTGCCATGTGGAACGCATACAGAGTATTTACTTCCCATAACTAATAGACTCCTCATATTGAGTAGGTTCCTAGAAGCTGTGTTGCCAGGAGAATCATTTCCTGTGGTGCTATGAACACATGTTGTATTGTAAACAGGGATGTGTTTGAATATTAGTAGTCATCATCAGGGATGGTTTGTTGTACAGTGGACATTTTTGTGAAAGGCTTAACAAGGATTTCCTACACTATTAATGTTTAGGCGCACACACATCACGCACGGTTGAGCTATACTGTATTTAGTTTAGAAATCAGATATCACTGGATTGGAGTGGACTTTCATACACGGAAAAATTACACACAAATTGCAAAAATAAGGGAATAACTATTTCAATTGAGGTTATAGATTAAGCTTGTAGTTCAGAGTTTTGAACGAAGAAAAAAAAGATTAAGAAAATTGTGTAGGCTACAAGGTAATAGCTAGACTGAAATAATGTTTTCTTGGTTCATACCATTAATTCCATCCAACCACTGAGACTTCCATTAGGGTTCTAGAATATAATTATATCAGGAGTCAGAGGACATGGGAAGCCATATTGTTGCACAGTGGTATGTCATCTACCCAGCCTGTTGGCCCACTGGCTTCCCTTGCTCCAGGAAAAATAACACATTTATATGAAACAACAGCTATTACGGGTGCCATCTGACATGCCGATCTCATCAGGAGAGCTGAGTGCTGTAATGTGGGTGTAATAGCACCATGCGTTTACATAAACTGTGACTCAACCAGGACTAGTCTTCATCATTGTCACCATCATTCTCACCTTCGTCATTATCGTCATTGTCATCAATATCATTATCTGCATAATCATTGGCATTGCCTCACACAACAGCATGCACATTCATATCACTTCAATAGGATTAACTTTTTAAACACAGTTATCAAATCAAATTTTATTAGTCACATGCGCCGAATACAACAGTGAAATGCAAATAGTCTGGTTAGCCATTTGATTAGGTGTTCAGGAGTCTTATGGCTTGGGGTAGAAGCTGTTTAGGAGCCTCTTGGACCTAGACTTGGCGCTCTGGTACCGCTTGCCGTGCGGTAGCAGAGAGAACAGTCTATTACTAGGGTGGCTGGAGTCTTTGACAATTTTTAGGGCCTTCCTCTGACGCCGCCTGGTATAGAGGTCCTTGATGGAAGGAAGCTTGGCACAAGTTATTTACTGGGTCGTTCGCACTACCCTCTGTAGTGCCTTGCGGTCGGAGGCCGAGCAGTTGCCATACCAGGCAGTGATGCAACCAGTCAGGATGCTCTCGACGGTGCAGCTGTAGAACCTTTTGAGGATCTGAGGACCCATGCCAAATCTTTTCAGTTTCCTGAGGGGGAATAGGTTTTGTCGAGCCCTCTTCACGACTGTCTTGGTGTGCTTGGACAAACTTAATGATAGTGTTGGAGTTGTGCCTGGCTGTGCAGTCATGAGTGAACAGGGAGTACTGGAGGGGGCTGAGCAAGCACCCCTAAGGGGCCCCTGTGTTGAGGATCAGCGTGGTAGATGTGTTGTTACCTACCCTTACCACCTGGGGCCGGCCTGTCAGGAAGTCCAGGATCCAGTTGCAGATGGAGGTGTTTAGTCCCAGGGTCCTTAGCTTATTGATGAGCTTTGAGGGTACTGTGGTGTTGAATGCTGAGCTGTAGTCAATGAATGGCATTCTCACATAGGTTTTCCTTTTGTCCAGGTGGGAAAGGGCAGTGTGGAGTGCAATAGAGATTGCATCATCTGTGGATCTGTTGGGGTGGTATGCAAATTGGAGTGGGTCGAGGGTTTCTGGTCTCTATGAACTATAGTATTCAGGTCCATTAATACCCTAGACAGAGGCAACATCAGCAATCATCAGAGGTGAAAGTAATTGCTTAATTCCTTCCCAACCTGTCCTCTACCTTTTGACTGTTTACTCACTGGGCAAACTGTGATAAGGACAAGACAGCTATAGACCATCAGTATGGCAACTGACCGCTTTCAACTTTATCTGCCTGTACCTCTTCTTTCCCAACAAACACTTTCACAGTTAACAAGGCTGTTACCAGTGTCAAGACAGTTTTAATTAAAAGAGAGATGATGGCCTACATTCAGCCCAATACAAAACTAGGACTGTTCTACAGATATGGTTCCTAGAAGAAAATTCTAGAAAAAGGAAACTTTTTCTAACGACTCAATTAGACATATTTCAATGGATGCTTTTGTAACAAATCCCCATGTGAAACATATATTGACTGAAGAGATCGCTAATACACAAATATTAACTTCATGATTCATCTTGACTTTTATGTTTTATGTAGGTGCATATTCAGTATCTTATACAGGTGCTAACTCTTGGCTCTATGTGATATAATCTCTCAGAGCAAGATGAGTGTGTCTGTGAATGTCTCAGCTGTAATGTCTAGCACCCTACCTTATGACAGAACCTAGTGTGATAGCATCAGGATCATCATCTCATGTTTTATGACTGAGAAGTCATTTTATTGACTCTGTTATCTAGTGAACATTTTCATTGTGTAAATTAACATATTTACTCCATTATTAAATGCAAACACAAGGCATATTATAATACATGTCAAAGTACAATTTCACAAATATCCTATTATCTAAGGTAAAATAAATCTAAGGAATTGCGTCCATTTATGCGTGAAATTCTCTTCTGACGACTGGATACATTATGATGACGTTTTTGGAGAAGTACTTATACCTATCAAGACACAAAAATTGCGTTATGAACTTAACTCAGACAGCATACATTTTGAGCATCCTCCTGAGTATTTGGCTTCGTGACCCACAAGCTTGTCCAGCTGTGCGACTTCAGAGAAAGCTGATTGGCTCAATCGCAAGTGGGTTTTTTTCTAACTACAAGGGGGTAATATATTTGTTACAAAGCCTCACAATCAACAGTTCCTACAGCAACACAACAGGACTTGGACTAAACAGAAAAACAGAGGCAAGTATTGGCTTTTCTTGGTCTGTTTCTTCTTGGCAACTTTGTTACTTTGGAAAGAAGATCACTGAGTTTAATTTCCACTTGGGCACATACGTGGCTTTTTTCGTATTGTCCATGTTGTATCACCTCGTGAGAAATTAACAGTAAGTAAAACTCTTAATCAGAAACGTATTCTAATCGATGATATGTGTTGGCTTCTCTGCCCAAAATATTTTCTCTAGTCTATGGCTGTGCCGGGGAACTCACTACGGATACTGCTTCTCGGTGCGTATTTTGCGCTGACGGTCGGAGCGGACTGCGAGAAGGACTGTGCGCTATGCCTCAACCGTCTACGTGGGCATCAGACGGCGATTACCACTCTGGTAGGTCAAGTACTTTTGGACATGTTTTAAAGCATATATTTAAAGTAAAGTAACGGGGTGATACTTTTTCCCGCGTCTAAATTGTTCGTAGGGAAAGATTACGCAGTAGGCTACGCAACTGTGTTTTTTGGTCACCAAAAGACGCAATGGATAGGCAATGTTCCATGAGGTGCGTGTATACTTGGAACACGACATTATTTAACTCTTTTTCATGTATTTTGATCCACGTAGACAATGTAATACCAATTAAATCAATTGCATCAATATGACATTAAGGATTAATGTCGGTTGGATTTTAATCTAGGTACTTGTGTTGTTGGTCTAACTGGCGACAACATGAGACCACGAGGCATTTATTTTTGCCATGCTTCATGAAGTTTTTAAATTAGATGAGGATTTTGTTTCATTTATTACATATAGCCTGTAGTAAAACCAAGACTGTTGCGCAACATCAATTTCAAGGGAGCCTTGTCACTTCGATTCTTGAAATGTAGCTTATTAAAGGCAATTGAGGAGTGACTGAATCAATGTCTGATTATCCATTCAATAGTACTGGCCTATCCCAAATGCTCAACATCGAACAAAAAGTCTAAAATCTTACCACAATGGCATAAATTCAGTATCTCCATCAAACTTGTCTTTATTTGTGGCCCTTAGTATGTTTTAGCTCCATCAGGGGGCAGCATGTTGGTGGTTCAATATAGCCTCAATAAAAATGTTGGTAGATAGCATATTTTCATATCATTCAAATACCCCCAATAAAATAAACATTCATATGAGAAGTTATTTTCTATCAGATAATGTATTTAGAATTATATGTAGGCTATACAAAAGCACTATTTTCTGCTTTGACAGCTCAGACATAAAAATACATGTTTATGAGGCATTAAAGATGTAGGCTTTGAGGAATACATGTTTATGAGGCATTAAAGATGTAGGCTTTGAGGAACATCAGGCTTTGAGGAACATCATGTCTCATTAACTGTGATTCTAAAAAGTGGTAAAATGCACCAGATAAGTGTCTTTCCATCTGTTTCAATATAATGACTCTTAAAACGAGTAGAGCTTAAACATCACATTGGAATAGGCAAATAGAATGAATTTGTTCATACATCCAACCGTGTCACTCCGACATTGGCGAGAGTAGCAGCCACACCCAGAGTATTCATGCACCAGAATTTGACTTGTTGTATCCCCTGTTAAATATTGTTTAATTAAACACTACTTTATATGTAAAATATGCCTTTTTTATTGCAAAACAATGTCACTCCAGTCAATACAGTGGCAAGAAAAAATATGTGAACCCTTTGGAATTTCCTGGATTTAAGCATAAATTGGTCATAACATTTGATCTGATCTTCATCTAAGTCAACAATTAGCAAACACAGTCTGCTTAAACGAATAACACACAAACAATTATATGCTTTCATGTCTTTATTGAACACACCATGTAAACATTCACAGTGCAGGGTGGGAAAAGTATGTGAACCTATGTGAAGTATGTGAAACTGGTTGACCATCCTTTGGCAGCAATAACCTCAACCAAACGTTTCCTGTAGTTGCGGATCAGACCTGCACAACGGTCAAGAGGAATTTTGGACCATTCCTAGTTACAAAACTGTTTCAGTTCAGCAATATTCTTGGGATGTCTGGTATGAACCACTCTCTTGAGGTCATGCCACAGCATCTCAATTGGGTTGAGGTCAGGACTCTGACTGGGCCACTCCAGAAGGCGTATTTTCTTCTGTTGAAGCCATTCTGTTGTTGATTTACTTCTGTGTTTTGGGTCGTTTGTAACGGTTGTTCTCCTCGTCTTCGTCCGAAGAGGAGGAGTAGGGATTGGACCAAAGCGCAGCGTTGTTATATGACATACTGAAGTTTATTAAAGTAAAACGAAACACGAAACACTTTAACAGACTACAAAACAAATAAACGATGTAGACAGACCTGACTTGAGAACTTACAAACTACGAAGAACGCACGAACAGGAACAGACTACATATACGAAACGACAAACGAAACAGTCCCGTGTGGTAGACATACAGACACGGAAGACAACCACCCACAACAAACAATGTGAAACAACCTACCTATATATGGTTCTCAATTAGAGGAAAACGTAAACCACCTGCCTCTGATTGAGAGCCATACAAGGTCAATTAACACTGACACCTTACATAGAACAAACAACACAGACTGCCCACCCAGCTCACGTCCTGACCCACTAAACACAACTATACAAAAGGAAAACAAGGTCAGGAACGTGATATCACCCCCCCCCCCCCCAAGATCCGGACTCCGGCCGCAAAACTCAACTTCAAGGGGAGGGTTTGGGTGGGCATCTGTCCACGGTGGCGGCTCCGGCTCCGGACGCTGTCCCCACACCACCATAGTCACTCCCTGCTTCCGTATCCCCCTCTCAATGACCACCCTCCAAATAAACCCACCTAAATTAAGGGGCATCACCTGAATAAGGAGCAGCACCGGGATAAGGGGCAGCTCCGGACTGAGGGACGGCAGCTCCGGACTGAGGGACGGCAGCTCCGGACTGAGGGACGGCAGCTCCGGACTGAGGGACGGCAGCTCCGGACTGAGGGACGGCAGCTCCGGACTGAGGGACGGCAGCACCGGACTGGATGGCGGATCCTGGCTGGCTGGCTCTGGCGGATCCTGGCTGGCTGGCTCTGGCGGATCCTGGCTGGCTGGCTCTGGCGGATTCTGGCTGGATGACGGCTCTGGCGGATCCTGGCTGGATGACGGCTCTGGCGGATCCTGGCTGGATGGCGGATCCTGGCTGGATGACGGCTCTGGCGGATCCTGGTTGGATGACGGCTCTGGTGCTGGCAGTGCTGGCTGGATGATGGCTCTGGCGGATCCTGGCTGGATGACGGCTCTGGCGGATCCTGGCTGGATGACGACTCTGGCGGATCCTGGCTGGATGACGGCTCTGGCGGATCCTGGCTGGATGACGGCTCTGGCGGATCCTGGCTGGCTGACGGCTCTGGCTGGTCATGGCTGGCTGACGGCTCTGGCTGGTCATGGCTGGATGACGGCTCTGGCTGGTCATGGCTGGATGACGGCTCTGGCTGGTCATGGCTGGATGGCGGATCCTGGCTGGATGACGGCTCTGGCGGATCCTGGCTGGATGGCGGATCCTGGCTGGATGACGGCTCTGGCGGATCCTGGTTGGATGACGGCTCTGGTGCTGGCAGTGCTGGCTGGATGACGGCTCTGGCGGATCCTGGCTGGATGACGGCTCTGGCGGATCCTGGCTGGATGACGGCTCTGGCGGATCCTGTCTGGCGGAAGGCTCTGGCTGCTCATGGCTGGCGGACGGATCTGGCTGCTCATGGCTGGCGGACAGCTCTGGCTGATCCTGTCTGGCGGACGGCTCTAGCGGCTCCTGTCTGGCGGACGGCTCTAGCGGCTCCTGTCTGGCGGACGGCTCTGAAGGCTCATGGCAGACGGGCGGCTTTGCAGGCTCAGTACAGACGGGCGGCTTTGAAGGCTCATGGCAGACGGACAGTTCAGACGCCGTTGGGCAGACGGGCAGTTCAGGTGCCGTTGGGCAGACGGGCAGTTCAGGCGCCGCTGGGCAGACGGGCAGTTCAGGCGCCGCTGGGCAGACGGGCAGTTCAGGCGCCGCTGGGCAGACGAGCAGTTCAGGCGCCGCTGGGCAGACAGCAGACTCTGGCCGGCTGAGACGCACTGTAGGCCTGGTGCGTGGTGCCTGAACTGGAGGTACCGGGCTAAAGACACGCACCTTCAGGCTAGTGCGGGGAACAACAACAGGGCACACTGGACTCTCAAGGCGTACTATAGGCCTGGTGCGTGGTGCCGGAACTGGAGGTACCAGGCTAAGGGCACGCACATCAGGGCGAGTACGGGGAGAAGGAACAGTGCGTACAGGGCTCTGGAGACGCACAGGAGGCTTGATGCGTGGTGCCGGAATGGGCTGGAGACATGCACCATAGGGCTAGTGCGTGGAGGAGGCACAGGGCTCTGGAGACGCACTGGAAGCCTGGTGCGTGGTGTAGGCACTGGTGGTACTGGGCTGGGGCAGGGAGGTGGCGCCGGAAATACCGGACCGTGCAGGCGTACTGGCTCCCTTGAGCACTGAGCCTGCCTAGGCGAACCGGGGACACCATGCGTAAGGCTGGTGCCATGTAAGCCGGCCCGAGGAGACGCACTGGTGGCCAGATGTGTAGAGCCGGCTTCATGGCACTTGACTCAATGCTCAATCTGGCCCGACCAATACGAGGAGCTGGTATGTACCGGATTGGGCTATGCACACATACAGGAGACACCATGCGCTCTACTGCGTAACACGGTGCCTGCCCGTACTCTCGCTCTCCACGGTAAGTACAGGGAGTAGGCGCAGGTCTCCTACCTGACTTCGCCACACTCCCTTTTAACTAAACACAACTATACAAAAGGAAAACAAGGTCAGGAACGTGACAACGTTGTATCACCCAACTTCTGTTGAGCTTCAATTGGCAGACAGATAGCCTTATATTCTCCTGCAAAATGTCTTGATAAACTTGGAAATTCATTTTTCCGTTGACGATAGCAAGCTGTTCAGGCCCTGAGGCAGCAAAGCAGCCCCAAACCATAATGCTCCCTGCACCATATTTTACAGTTAGGATGAGATTTTGATGGTGGTGTGCTGTGCCTTTTTTTCTCCACACATAGTGTTGTGTGTTCCTTCCAAACAACTCAACTTTAATTTCATCTGTCCACAGAATATTTTGCCAGTAGCACAGTGGAACATTCAGGTGCTCTTTTGCAAACTTCAGATGTGCAGCAATGTTTTCTTTGGACAGCAGTGGCTTCTTCCGTGGTGTCCTCCCATGAACATCATTCTTGTTTAGTGTTTTATGTATCATAGACTCGTCAAAAGAGATGTTAGCATGTTCCAGAGATTTTTGTAAGTCTTTAGCTAACACTCTAGGATCCTTCTTAACCTCACTGAGCATTCTCTGTGCTCTTGCAGTCATCTTTGCAGGACGGCCACTCCTTGGGAGAGTAGCAACAGTGAGGAACTTTCTCCATTTATAGACAATTTGTCTTACTGTGGACAGATGAACATCAAGGCTTTTAGAGATACTTTTGTAACCCTTTCCACCTTTATGCAAGTCAACAATTCTTTATCTTAGGTCTTCTGAGATCTCTTTTGTTTGAGGCATGGTTCACATCAGGCAATGCTTCTTGTGAATAGGAAATCAAATGTTGTGAGTGTTTTTTTTAATAGGGCAGTGCAGCTCTAACCAACATCTCCAATCTCATCTCATTGATTGGACTCCAGGTTAGCTGGAGCAATTAGCAATTAGCTTTTGGAGAATTCATTAGCCTAGGGGTTCACATACTTTTTTCAACCTACACTGTGAATGTTTAAATTATGTATTCAATATAGACAAGAAAAATACAATAATTTGTGTGTTATTAGTTTAAGCACAAAGTGTTTGTCTATTGTTGTGACTTAAAATGTTATGACCAATTTATGCAGAATTCCAGGTAATTCCAAAGGGTTCACATACTTTTTCTTTCCATTGCTGCTTCACGGCTGTGTACCATGAGCCCCTTGATAAAGACAAGTCTCCAATGAAACTAGATTTCCAGTATGGTATGGGTTTGTGAGCCGCTGATCCACCTCTGTGTTTTGAGGTTCCTCTTCCCTTCCTGTCTTTACAGACATGCTCAATAGAATGTGAGGGCAGGCTGGACACCACGAAGCTCCGCCTCTGCCAAGACGTCCTATTGGAGGAGGAGCGCGTCGTAGTAGATGACGTCAAACAGGAAGAGGTGCAGGGCCAGCAGCACCAACTGGCCAAGAAGTATGGTGGCTTCATGAAGCGCTACGGAGGGTTCATGATCAGGAGGCGCTCACCCGTAGAGGAGGGGCGAGTGCAGGGAGGAGAGAACAACCCGGTGGCTGAGGAAGAGGACATCCGTCTGGAGATCCTGAAGATTCTGAATGCAGAGGCTGAGGGCCAGAGGGATGGGGAAGTGGCCAAGCGCTATGGGGGGTTCATGAGAAGAGGGGGGGACTTGGGGGGCCTGGAGGGGGTGGGCAGGCCGTTGAAGAAGCGCTACGGGGGCTTCATGAGGAGGGTGGGAAGGCCTGAGTGGCTGGAGGATCAGAAGAACCAGGGGGGTCTCCTGAAACGCTCCTGGGAGGGGGAGCGGGGTGACTCCCCCCTGGCTGAAATACAGAAGAGATATGGAGGATTCATGGACTAGGGGTCAGCCCCTCCAACCTCTCCTGAGTCTGGACTCTCAATGTTGATTAGATTATCCATTCTTGGTCTGTTGTAGAGCTTCACTGTCATGCTTTTTGTTTGATTGGGTTTAATGTGACAAAAAAAGAGTACTGTATGTTTTATGGTTTTGGTTATTTATAAAATAACCTGTGTTCGTTGTGGTGTACAAGGCTGGGGCATGTGTGGAAAACCAATCGTGGCATGACCTGTTTGTTTTCTTTCCCTTTGTCTTGCCACTGGTTTTTAAAGGGATAGTTCACTTTAAAAAAAAACTGTCATCCAAACTATTTTTAAGTTTGTTAGTTGGTTATTTAGTAATGGCCAGACTCTCCTGGCGAGGTAAAATTACAATAAGCTACAGCTTCAAAAAAGTTAATTATCCCTTTAAGTGGCCATAGAACATTTTCTGAAGCTTCCATTTCCACCACAAAGTATCACAAAAGGCTGTAACCATCGGGGAGTAGGCTATTGTGGCCTTCCCATTGGTGGTTTGGTCTTTGGAACTGAAGGGCCCATCAATGTTATCTGCTTTGTTGTTGGAACATGGAGGTACCCTACTCTAAGTACTGCTATACCAGTGTGTTGTAGTTATCCATCTAATGGCAGTGTGTCGGTCGCTTTTGTTATTATAATAACCATGTTGCTCTTTCCACCGTGCTCACACTTATCCCAGTATGCTGATGTTGAAACATGTTGCTTTCAGTCGATAAATGCCCTAATTTTTTCTTCTTTCTATTGAGAACAGAGCAGCATTTCAGACCAATTAGTTGTACGAAACATAATAAACCCATGTGTCCTGCAGAAATAAGTGGACTCCACTGGCTGTTTGATGTGTTTTTCTGCTTGGGAAGTGGAGCCAATGTTCCTGCCTCTGCCAAGCCCACCTGAGATAATAACTCTGGTGTTAATGGTGAGGATTGTATTTATTTGACGCATTCACTCAGCCCTATGTCTATCTTTTTTTGTACAGATTGCTCAAGTGAGCGCAACATATTAACAGTTTTTAGTTTCTTAGCTCCCTAACGTCTCAGACTACCAAAACTTTACTGATTGATATTTTGCTTAACTTAATTTCCCCCCAGAGGTTTATATGAAGAATGCTCTTCAGAACAATAAGACAGTATTTTAAATGACTCACAAGTTAGATCTACAAAACAGGATAAATAGCCCCCTCTCCTGTCTGACACATTAATTTATATCTTTAATTTCTCTAACTTCACTTCTCAATGGTAGTTGTTTCCAAAGGCACCGCCATATCTATATCCACAGCCATTAACTTCCAAAATGTTGGCAGATACATACATAATGTAAGGAATAAATGCTGATGTTTTGTACATTACCTTGGGAAATAATGGACGACGCAGCTGGGAGGAGGCGGAGCCGAGTTCCTTTGTGTAGTTCATTTTTCCAAGGTAATAGAGTACCACAGTAATACGCATAAATAACCATGAAACCTAGCGGTCAAACAGGGAAATGATTCCAATCGTTTTTCCACCATTCATTTTTCCCAAAGGGGATTTTAGAAAAACTTAAAATAAAAGCAGTGTTTTGTGTTTGTTTACCCAGGCATGACGTTTTGAAAATCTCACTAGGACAAGGTGACTTTTATCAGTACATTCGCCTGTACTGTATTTACCCCCCCAAAATAAAATGCTAATTAGCTACTAATTTGGCAACCATAAAGAATTACAAATGCCATGATGATCTGGATGAGACTGCCGAATCGAGGCAAAGGTAAGAATCTCTGATGTTAGCTAAATGTAGTAATTCATAATTTGGCTACATTTGTTTAAATTGACAATTCTGTGAACTGTCTCATGCAAGTTTTAAATTGACACAATACCTGTTAGCAAAGGTGTCAGCTAGAGATGACGTGCAGGAGCTTGCAGGGATTTGTAGTTTTGCATGAGGCCTACTTTGATGCTAATTAGCATTTTCGAATCTGAGAGTAAATAGAGCTGAATATATTGATAAGTCACCTTGTCCGAGAGAGATTTACATGTTATCAAAACGTCACGCCAGGGTAAGCCTACACGAAACACAGCCCTTATTTTAAGTGTTTCTAAAATTCCCTATAGGAAAAATGAATGGTTTAAAAACGATTGGAACCATTTCCCTGTTTGACCGCTAGGTTGTATGGGTCTTATGCCACCTCCACTGTGGGGTTCTATGTACAGAACATTGGCGTTTATTCCGCTTATACCACAGTTGCCAAAGAAAACATTACTAACACACACATTTACCGAATATAAATAAAATGTTGTCGTTGATATTTTAATTTATATAAGCAACTTCATACTTTCTCATCTTTTGGTTGCTAGAGACACGACCCAGTCGTTTGTTTGATTAGTTCTGTCACACCCTGATCTGCTTCCCCTGTCTTTGTGATTGTCTCCACCCACCTCCAGGTGTCACCCATCTTCCCCATTATCCCCTGTGTATTTATACCTGTGTTCTCTGTTTGTCTGTTGCCAGTTTGTCTTGTTTGTGAAGTCAACCAGCGTTTTTGTATTCAGCTCCTGCTTTTCCCCAGTCTCTCTTTTCTCGTCCTCCTGGTTTTTGATTCTTACCTGTCCTGACCCTGTACCCGCCCCCCTGACCACTCTGCCTGCCGTCCTGTACCTTTGCCCCACCTCTGCCTGACCTGACCTTGAGCATGCCTGCCGTCCTGTACCTTTGCCCCTGTTGCTGTAATAAACATTGTTACTTCGACACAGTCTGCACCTGGGCCTTACCTTGATTCCTGATAGTTCAATATTTATGGACTCGACCCAGTCGTTCGTTCTTTATGTTCCTTTGCCATGCTCGCTGGCAATGTTCTTATCCCTTGCATGTTAGCTAGCCAGCTAGCAACCAGAATATACCAGTGTTGTTGAATAGTCCTTTCTAATTGGCTTGAAGGGCATTCTAGAGAATGCATTATTTCCCTATAAAGCATGGTATATTTGCACGGTAGAATTCAATGGCTAGTTAATTTGTGCATGTTTTGTTTAAGCTGCCTTTAAAGGCTAAAGTCGAATTGAATAGAATATTGGTATTGTTGAATTCGATTTTCATAATAGCAAGCTAGGACTGAAGGTTTGGTTAGCTAAACTAGCAAGTCTGTTTGTTTAGTTACCACGGCAACTACTCTAGTTAACTAGTAAACTTGCTAGCTACTTCAGTGGATGTTGAACACATTTCTACCTGCAAATGAACACATTTCTACATGCAGTCGTGGTATAAAAGGGATAATCAACTCGAGGCTCTATGGGTTCTCTGGAATATAATGCAACTCCGTGGAAGGTCAGTTCCACTCCACTAGCACGTCGTGGAACACACTTTCCATACAACGCATAGCCCCTCTTTGATTATCCCTTACTTAATGTCCATTCTATAATGTCCTTCTAGCCAATCAGAAACTAGTATTCAACTACGCTGTTGTATAAATACAGGTAACTGCCTAAATAAAGTGTCTTAATAGGGTGTTGGGCCACCACGATCCGCCAGAACAGCTTCTATGCGCCTTGGCATATATTCTTCAAGTGTCTGAAACCATTCTTCCTTGATAAATTCCATAATTTGGTGTTTTGTTGATGGTGGTGAAAAACACTTTCTCATGTTGAGATCTGAACACACACACACACACACACACACACACACACACACACACACACAGAAAACCGCCTATGCTCCTTTGAGACTGCTCTTTGAAAGTCACTGAGATCTAACCAAGGTAGCCAAAATAATACATGAACCTAAGCATGATAGGATGTTCATTTCTTAATTAACTCTGTCATTGAGTTGCGCACTCTCCACTCCCTTTTCCCTCAGGACAGCCTCAATTTGTCGGGGCATGGACTCTACAGGGTGTCAAAAGCATTCCACAGGGATGCTGGACCATGTTGACTTCAATGCTTCCCACAGTTGTATCAAGTTAGCTGGATATCCTTTGGGTGGTGGACCATTCTTGATACATACAGGAAATTGTTGAACTTAAAAAAGAGCAGCGTTGCAGTTCTTGACACAAACCGGTGCACCTGGCACCTACTACCATACCCAGTTCAAAGGCACATAAATATTTTGTATTGCCCATTCACTGCAGAATGGCACACATACACAATCCATATCTCAATTGTCTCAAGGCTTAAAAAGCCTTCTTTAACCTGTCTCCTCCTCTTAATCTACGCTGATGTGGCTTTAACAAAATAAAGGCTGAATCCAGGCTGTATCACATCCTGCCGTGATTAGGAGTCCCATAAGGTGGCGCACAATTGGCCCAGCATCGTCTGGGTTTGGCTGGGATAGGCCATCATTGTAAATAAGAATTTGTTCTTAACTGACTTGCCTAGTTAAATAAAGGTACAACATTTTTTTTATAATAATGAAAAAACAAAAAAACATGTGACATCTATAATGGATCATAGCTTTCACCTGGTCAGTCTATCTATGTAATTGAAAGAGCGGTGGTCCATAATGTATTGTCAAAATATATCCCTCATCTTGAAGAAACATATACTAAAAACTTGAATGTCAATCCTTCATTGACACAATGGAAAAATCGAATAATCGAATAATGGTGTGAGCATGGGGGTCTGGGAAGATGAGATGTAGTCATTGTTTGTGTGTGTATGTAAGTTGTTGTTTGCATGTATAAGTTTATATTTGGAATGTACATGTTTTTAAAGAATAGAGGGAAAATACAATATTATATACATATATTATATGAATTTAATTAATGAATCAATTGTTATTCATTGAATGTCTTGTCAACCCTCATTAATCTCACATTAGGCCTATGCTTCGGAAAATTTGAATTGTTATGTACCATGTGATTATGTAGTCGGTCATTTTTTTTTCCGTGTGAAATTTTTTGTTTTGACATTCTACAAGAGAAACTATCTAAATAATGTTGTAAAATATAGTCTGCAGGCACTTGTGAATGACAAACATCAATAAATCCCATAATTTCATGTGTAGTTCCAGAGCTCGAGTTTTGACAAAGAACATGGATATACTGACAAGATACAAGTCTCTGTGCCCTAACAATGGGAGTCTTTGTCCACAAAGCAACATGGGCGAGCTGTCTAGCTCCCAATCATTTTGAATATTCGATGAGGGTTGTTGACGTCAGCCGCCTGTATTCAATGGGGAGATACGATGCTACTAGCTTCATCTGATATAAAGTTTTTTTTCTCAAATTGCCGTGATGTCACGTACCCTACTTATATCAGCGTACTTTTGCTACTATGCTATGTTGTTGTCTTAGGTCTCACTTTATGTAGTGTTGTGGTGTCTCTCTTGTCGTGATCGGTGTTTTGTCCTATATTTTTAATCCCAGCCCCTGTTCCCGCAGGAGGCCTTTTGCCTGTTGGTAGGCCGTCATTGTAAATACGAATTTGTTCTTATTAAACTGACTTAAACTGCCTAGTTAAAACTGCCTAGTTAAATAAATAATATTCAACACTTTTATTGACCTCCATACTCCTTGCTTGGTGGGCAAAACAACGAAAAAACGCCACCTGCTGGAGGGAGACAGATTTTCCACCCGTTGGGCCTCACTTCCTTTCTGGCTTTGATCAGTGCCTTTGATTGGGTGTCATGTGACATTACATAACCAGGCTCCAGCTCAATTCAAGGAAAGTCGGCTGCACTGTTCAGGCATTTGACGACGGGAAAAGCAACGAATAAACCACGCTGAAGGTGCAGGTAACGTCACCGAAGACATATCTCAACATAAGGAGACAAAATTCTGGTTCAGTTCATGTCTTTTTTTTGCTTTGATTCGCGAGTGCACAGGTCGTTAACAGACCCGAATTTACAGTTGTAATGAAGCGATAGTTGTTAAATATGTAAGGTTGAAGCTGATTAAGAAACCAGGTTTACATCCAGAATTTTTTATGTGAGTCAAGGACGTGTCTGTTAGTGTCACGACGGGCCTGATGGAAACATTGAATTTGTCGGTAAACTTGACAAATGTCGACAAAATACGCTAAATGTATTATCTGGGAAATTACGGCGGAAACACCTTTATGCACAGATTTTGATGTTCAGAGTGGAAGAGGCTTTACTCAAACTAAAATATGTCCACGAAGTGATGAATGTTTGTATGGAGGTCAGTGTCGCATTTGGTTTAAAAAATGTAACTGATCATTTGCTACGTGAGACTTATTTCATCGAATAGAAGTTTCGCAGTGGTTAGGTTGGTATTCCCTGTTATAAGTGGACGCACGTGTCATTTCGGAACTGTGGAAATACAACTTTTAATCAGTTGTGCCTGTTATAGAGAGATGGACTCATTAGTATGGACATTGCCATTGAGGGCTACAAAGATGAGCCATCTATCTATATGGCCTCTTCACACGCGTATCTGCCCTCTCATTGTCTAGAATGGTCCCACCTGTTCTCGCCTGCTTTCCTTCTTTGAGGACATGTATTTCAATTGTTAGAGCGGTCACTTGACTATCTTATCAATATAATAGACCAACTTTGATATATTAAACCATCATATCGAAGTGAATTTTGAGTCACACAAGTTTGTATTTCCTTCTCATTTAACCTCTCGAAGTTTTGCCATACAGGACTTTGCTGCTGGCCCTTGCCTTTCTCTATCATTTTTCCAACCGTTAACAATGATCAGGTTTGCCAGGTCTAGCTAAAATTAAGAGTGAAAACCCCTAAAACCATCAAATTCAGTTTTCAATCAAAATAATTGTGAGGTGTAGAATGTCGCAAGTTAAAATATGAATTGCCCTTATTAAACTCTCCAGATAATTTTCCATCAATGGATGTCGATTAACTATAGACAAATCCGACAATAGAGGTTGAGTGTTGAAATAAAGGATCTCAATCTCTGTGCAAGAAATACTTGGAAGAACTTCAAAAAAATGTTAGGCTATTTTCTGGCAATTGTGCCAGATGTTAAGACTACAAACTTATAAATAAACCTTATTTTTATGCTAGTGGTTGTGGGATGAAATAGTCTGGGACAGTTGTATTAATTTGGGATCTATGTTTGGAATATTTATTTCTCGCATAGAATAGGTTGACTTTTGTACTATGGGGGATAGTAGATTGGCATAGGCTAGTGCTTTTGCTGTTTGTTAGGCCTACTTATCTTGTTGGCTGACAAAGTAAATGTGGACAGTTTTTCCAATATCTCCAATATGCACCTCAAAGCATTCTTCACTCATGCTGCCAAACTTATCCTAGTAAAACTGACTATCCTACTGATCCTCGACTTCGGCGATGCTATTTACAAAATATCCTCCAACACTCTACTCAACAAATATGATGTGGTCTATCACAGCGCCGGCCGTTTTCTCACCGAAACCCCATATACTACCCACCACTGTGACCTGTACACTCTCGTTGGCTGGCCCTCGCTTCATACTCGTCGACAAACCCACTGGCTCCAGGTCATCTACAAGTCTTTGCTAGGTAAAGCCCCGCCTTATGTCAGTTCACTGGTCACCACAGCGGCACACGCTCCAGCAGGTATATTTCATGGTCACCCCCAAAGCAAATTCCTCTTTTGGCCGCCTTTCCTTCCAGTTCTCTGCTGCCAATGACTGGAACGAACTGCAAAAATCGCTGAAGCTGGAGACTCATATCGCCCTCATTAACTTCAAGCACCAGCATTCAGAGCAGCTCACACATCATTGCACCTGTAAATAGCCCATCTGTAAATAGCCCATCCAACTACCTGATCCCCATACTGTATTTATTTATTTTGCACACCAGTATCTCAACTTGCACATTCATCTAATGCACATCTATCACTCCAGTGTTTAATTGCTATATCGTAATTTCCTCGCCACTATGGCCTATTTTATGGCCTTACCTCCCTTACCTCATTTGCAGACACTGTGTATATGTTGACTTTTTCCCTACTGTATTATTAACTGTTTGTTTATTCCATGTGTAACTCTGTGTTGTTGTCTGTGTCGAACTGCTGTGCTTTATCTTGGCCAGGTCGCAGTTGTAAATGAGAACTTGTTCTCAACTAGCCTACCTGGTTAAATAAAGGTGAAATTAAAAAAATTGGATACGGACGCGCGCAGTTGCTTCCCAGATGTCTGTCTTCACTTGTAGCCTGTGAGAAAGACCCGACCACTTGGAGAGCCATGTTAGTGAGGTGCTTCGGAGCACGCACCATTCTGGGCCAAGGGCACAACGGCCACTGGCCACCATAGGAATGTTTTTTTTTTTAGGGTGCATTATGGCCACACAGAGAATGCCGCCATGAAATTCTAGGCATTATCAAATTGTGAATTAGAAACTTATGAAGTGTGTAGGAATACCTATTTCTTTGTTAATTGCTCAACACAGAATAGCCGCATGTGCGCACTCCCTCAAATCGTTTGGAGAAAATATCCTTTATTTTATTCAGCTTTGTTCAATTGTATTCTTTATAATATAAAATAATGCCATTCTAAGCAAATCTTGTCAGCTAAATGAACTAGTGTAGCCCACAGCCATTTGCCATAGCCAGATCAGGACATAACATAAGGACAACTCAGAGTATGCCATTCTGTTCTTCTGAAATAGACTACATTTTCTTCATATCATGTTTCTTCAGATCTGTCTAAAATAATTAATGGATTTATTGTGAAGGCGTAAGCTATATGATTTGGCTATATGGATTTATTATACTTTTTAAAATGTAGATACTCTAAAGGTTTGCATCAGTGGGTTTTAGGAAGCCAGGAGATGCTAAATGTGTAATGCCAATTTACTGTGAGATCGACAGTTATTTGCTTGACAATCACCAGCTGATGCAATTTCGTGACCGCCACAGCCCTGGTTGAGGCCCGACTGATTTTCTTTAATATTTTTTTGATCCGCATGCCTAAAAAAAGGGAGGCCGCAGGCCACCTGTTGCCCATCCCTGATGTAGGCTATACCCGCATTGTACAGTCGTGGCCAAAAGTTTTGAGAATGACACAAATATTCATTTTCACAAAGTCTGCTGCCTCAGTTTGTATGATGGCAATTTGCATATACTCCAGAATGTTATGAAGAGTGATCAGATGAATTGCAATTCATTGAATTGAATCCTCCAAAAACATTTCCACTGCATTTCAGCCCTGCCACAAAAGGACCAGCTGACATCATGTCAGTGATTCTCTCGTTAACACAGGTGTGAGTGTTGACGAGGACAAGGCTGGAGATCACTCTGTCATGCTGATTGAGTTCGAATAACAGACTGGAAGCTTCAAAAGGAGGGTGGTGCTTGGAATCATTGTTCTTCCTCTGTCAACCATGGTTACCTGCAAGGAAACATGCGCTGTCATCATTGCTTTGCACAAAAAGGGCTTCACAGGCAAGGATAATGCTGCCAGTAAGATTGCACCTAAATCAAACATTTATCGGATCATCAAGAACTTCAAGGAGAGTGGTTAAATTGTTGTGAAGAAGGCTTCAGGGCGCCAAAGAAAATCCAGCAAGCGCCAGGACCGTCTCCTAAAGTTGATTCAGCTGCGGGATCGGGGCACCACCAGTACAGAGCTTGCTCAGGAATGGCAGCAGGCAGGTGTGAGTGCATCTGCATGCACAGTGAGGCAAAGACTTTTGGAGGATGGGTTGGTGTCAAGAAGGGCAGCAAAGAAGCCACTTCTCTCCAGGAAAACATCAGGGACAGACTGATATTCTGCAAAAGGTACAGGGATTGGACTACTGAGGACTGGGGTAAAGTCACTTTCTCTGAATCCCCTTTCCGATTGTTTGGGGCATCTGGAAAAAAGCTTGTTCGGAGAAGACAAGGTGAGCGGTACCATCAGTCCTGTGTCATGCCAACAGTAAAGCATCCTGAGACCAATTGTGGGGTTGCCTCTCAGCCAAGGGAGTGGGTTCACTCACAATTTTGCCTTAAAACACAGCCACGAATAAAGAATGGTACCAACACATCCTCCGAGAGCAACTTCTCCCAACCATCCAGGAACAGTTTGGTGACGAACAATGCCTTTTCCATCATGATGGAGCATAAGGCAAAAGTGATAATTAAGTGGCTCGGGGAACAAAACATCGATATTTTGGGTCCATGGCCAGGAAACTCCCCAGACCTTAATCCCATTGAGAACTTCTGGTCAATCCTCAAGAGGCGGGCGGACAAACAAAACCCACAAATACCAAGCATTGATTATGCAAGAATGGGCTACCATCAGTCAGGATGTGGCCCAGAAGTTAACTGACGGCATGCCAGGGCAGATTGCAGAGGTCTTGAAAAAGAAGGGTCAACACTGCAAGTATTGACTCTTTGCATCAACTTCATGTAATGGTCAAAAGCCTTGTCAGAGTTCAGAGTTGAAAATGTAACTTTTACCCGCAAAAGTAATTATGTGCACTACGTCATCACGCACAGTTTAATGGAGACACCCCTCTGGCATATTTTTTTTTTAATGAGGATTTGAGAGTATTCGCATTAAAATCTGTCGCCAATTTGATGGAAACCGCAGGCCTACCTTTTGCGTCGGTAAATTTTGGATACATTTTGAAATGCTGACATTTTGATACTTTTGTATTCACTCTGGCCTGTCATGTAGGGCTGGGCGGTATACCGTATTTTATAATATACCGGTATTGATGCACGGAACGGTTTGGGTATTTACTTTACCTTCTATAACGGTATTTTAATATTTGGTTTGTTATATGTGATACGGCATGTGTAATGTCCATTTTTTTTAGTTTCACTCAAGGAGCACATTTGTTGTTCCTGGACCACGAGGCTCTTGCTTTCAGTCTTCATGGTCAATGCAGCGCATGCAACAATGTTGACGACGACAATGCTGGTTTCACTTAGCGTTTTAATATAAATCCACTAGCGTTCTATAATTACACTTAGTTTGTCTTACATCTGCCAACAGCTAGTTTGTCTTTTCTTAGCAAGTTTGGCCTAAATCTTGTGAAGCCGCTAATCGCTAGCTAGATAATAAATGTACTGAATCAGAGCAGATTAGCTATACAGCCTGATAATACCAGTGTTGGTGTAGACCTGGATCAGCATGTTTGTGCAACTGTGTCTTCTAAATCAGAGGAATACGCAATGTAAGAATGTTAGCTACATGAAGTAGACCCTATAATCTTTTGCTACATTGAATGTTCTCAGAACATTCAAAATGTAGCCAAAGATTATAGGGTCCCCTAGGAAACACTTGTCAACACTTTTTGGTGTCTACCCTGTCACAATAACTCCTCCCCATGGCATTTTCATTCGTTGCCATGTCAAACACTGTATTCAAGTGCCCATTATTATATTCCAACTATAGAATTTGAATTATCAAGTGTTTTGCTCTAAATTGCAAGTCAAATTGCAATTGCAACATTTGGTTCAAAATGAGGCCTAGATGGTTTGACAATATTGTGCAGCCCTACGTGGAAATCATCTCAAATGAGTGCAGGAAATGTATAAATGATTTTGGGTTGAATAGAACCGTATAAAATAATGAGAATGGAGAAGACTGATTTTGAAATCGCTTAGCAACCTAGGGTCACGCATTACTCAAAGCAAATGTAGTACTTTTTATTCTTCAAAAACATTAAGTACGTCATCAATTTCTTTTTTCAATATCATGATATATTTTGTCCATTGCCCAGCCCTAATTCAGTGCACATGCATTTTGTTTACATCACAATCAAACTTGTGTGTTTTGAGTTTGTGTGATTTCATGAATAGCCTAGTTGCATTTCTTGCATTATATTATCACTTGAAAGTTATCCTTTTCAGATCAAACAATGCTGATCCTATAGGCTACAGAAATGTATTTGACAACTACAAAAGCAGAACACTAAACTGCAGTTTGGGCTATAAAACACTTGTCTGCAATTTATTCAATAGACAAACAAATAAGCCTGCATAACAATAAAGTCAAACAGAAGTTGGCAAACAAATTAACTTTTAATTGTGACAACTGTCTTTCCAGGGATCAGCAAAATGAATTTCCTCCTGGAAACCCTTCAAGTGATTGTAATGTCGATCTATTACAACATGGAGGCGTTTGTCCGACTGTTCATCCCTCCCAAGAACAAAAATGTCACCGGTGAAATCGTCCTCATCACTGGGGCGGGCAGCGGCATTGGCCGGCTCATGGCTGAGAAGTTTGCCCCCCTGGGCGTTTCTCTGGTCTTGTGGGACATCAACCAGGAGGGCATCAAGGAGACGTCAAGGCTAGTGATGGAGAAGGGGGCGACTAAGGTCCACTACTACTTGTGTGACTGCAGTGACAAGGCCGACGTCTACAGAGTGGCTGACAAGGTAATCCACCTGATTCTTATCAACTAGTCTTCCATCAAGACTATACTTTGCGGAATTAGTGTTGCTGCTTTGTTGGGTAATTCTCAGCAAGCCTTATGCTCTCCTGTGATTGGATGGCAGTGATATTAAATAGAGATTCCAGAGGGTTGAAAACGGCATAATTTTTTTAAAGCCTTCCATTGGACTCGTGTCAATGTATAGCTCATACATGCATAATAAACAATCGACAGTCCTCTCCCAGCGGAAAAGTCACAGAATCCTTAGTTTAAACTGCCATCATTTAGTGCAAGAGATCAATGTAATTGATCCTGTCGTGTAATGAACACGCACACTGAAGAAAGTGGGCTGAACAATTAATAAAATCGCCACCGGACAATTTTACATTGAGTTACTTTTTATTATTACATTTTGTTTTAGTCTACTTGGTAAATATTTTCTTAACCAACAGTGCAGTTCAAGAAGAGTTAAGAGCTTGTATAGTAAGCATTTCACGGTAAAGTCTGTGGTATTTGGCGCATGTGTCAAAGTTTGATTTGAGTGGCTGCATGCTCTTGCCATTAGTTAATTTGAGAACAGCGAGAGTACATTGAATACATCAATCAAATTCATGCATCAGAAGTTAGATCTATTAGACCTCTGTAGAAGTGTCATTTGTCTCTTTCAATGCATTTCTCTGCAAACCAGAAAATGTTGTGCGCTAAAGATGGTATTGTAGCCACACAAATACATTTAAAAGGTAATTGTCAACCTTATCAGAAACACTGACAACCTTTTTAAATGGATACGTTGGGATTTTGGTGATGAGGCCCTTTATCTTCTTCCCCATAGTCAGATGAACTCGTGGATACCATTTTTGTCTCTTTGTCCAGTAGGATGGAAGTTTGGTAATTTTGGTTGAAGTCAGTATATTCCAAAACTGAGATTTGTGTAATGGAGTTTGTCAGGACTGATGAGGTTGGGTTTTGAGTTGAATCATGCCCACCAACACGGGATGGTAACGCGCAGGGAGAATTGTCATGTATGTGCTGATTGCGCACTATCCAATCGTACGGCAGAACAGAGATGGTGAGACACATTACACAGCGCCTCGGACTTGTTAACTTATGTAATGTTGAAATATCATTTGTCCCCTAAGCCCTTTGTGGAGTGGCCACTTGTTCACCTGTTTGATAGTGTTCACTTGAGTCTGCCCAGTGCTTGACTTGGACGGAAATAGGAGTCTGTAGGCTACTCATTATGGGTGACGGTACCGTTTTATATTAAGTCGCAGGAACTCCACTATACTTTTTAACTAATATTCTATAAGAGGTGCAGGAACTCAGTCAGTAGAAAATATGAGGTGCCGGTACAGAGTTCTATGCCCTCCTGCCCAAGTCGAGCACTGGGTCTGCTACTGTTTTGAAATTGTGCCAGACAGATAATAGATAGTGAGAAAGTTGTAAAAACATAACAGTACCTTAGCTCACTCGCCAGTAAGCCGAATTTCGTTAACGTGGCTTCCCTGCTCAATGTGCCTGCAAGCTACTACTAGCTAGCTTCATTGTTTTTTGGCATTGATAAACGGCGTGTAGCTTGTGCTTTATTTGCGATAGTTTGCTAGCTTGCTGTCCTGTGCAGCAGCAGACTTGATAGTCTACAGTGCACTACTAGCTTTCATGCACATTTTTGAACTTGAGAAATACTGCACCAAACCCCAATTGTGACTAAAACGTCCTTGGCAAAAATGTCAATGAATGACAGATTTCTTGATTCATTCTGAATATTTTGAGGAAGTGGTATGATATTGGCTATGTTGTTGCGATGGTGTCTCAAGAGCGACAAACAACACTAACTGCCAGGGTACGATAACACACACATCGAACCACAACCCCAAGACTGAAATCTGAGCAACAGAAAAACACATGGGAAATCGACCAGTTCAGTCCCTCTTAAAATACCCCCCCCCCCCCACCCAGGTCCAACCTGTTACCCATGTCCATAATTACACAGCAACAATGTTATATAATCCTTACCCTAAGTGAGTCGCCAGGATGTAGGAAACAAAAATATGTTGTGTGTTTTTGAAGTAGTGTGGTAAAAGTTAACACATGCCTATGTTTAGGTCAAGAGAGAGGTGGGGGATGTAAGCATTCTCATAAACAACGCAGGCATCGTCACAGGCAGGAAGTTCATGGATGCACCAGACTCCCTCATTGAGAAAACCTTTGAAGTTAACACCATGGCACATTTTTGGGTGAGCAAATTAAATGACTAGTGCATATCTGCTACACTGTCCTGTCTGGTTTCTCTCACTTGTTGTCTTTGTCGGTCAGCGCAGGCATTTTAAATGTGAAAGCATTATCCTAAATCCGCCAATATGTTTATAAAAATTTGATGGCTCTAACCTCATTGTAGGCCTATGTCCCTTGTAGTGTCAATTCCACCCACACCCATCAAATGACCACAGATCTGTGTACAGATTCATATTTCATTGTATAAGTTCTACCGCTAATTTCTCTCTAGACATATAAAGCCTTTCTCCCAGCGATGACTGCCAACAACCACGGTCATCTGGTCAGCATTGCCAGTTCAGCTGGTCTGATTGGTGTCAATGGGCTAGCAGGTAAATCACCCACTATGCATGACTTACTCCAATGTTCCTCAATACAGGACCTGGAGAGCGACAGGAGGTGCAGGCTTCTGTTCCGGTCCAGCACCAAGACCTGATGGCTAATCAATGTTTGACTGGCTTAAATCAGGTGTTGGTGCAATGCAAGAACAAAAGCCTGCACAGAAAATCTAAGGACATTTATTTGTCACATGCTTCGTAAAGAACGGGTGTAGACTAACAGTGAAATGCTTACAGGTCCTTTTCCCAACAGTGCTACACACCCTGAAGCCATTGTGCAGAACATTACCTTTGTCTATGCTGTAAACTCTGGCCAGTACATTATGCAATCAGATTCCTATCGTGGAGCTGATCGATACAGATGTTATCAGTCGACCTCGAATGGGGTAGAGGTTTAATGTGTAACTTATTATACTACTGTACTGTAGTTGACGGTTCCAAAGACAGACAGGTAGATGGATGGAAAAATGGTTCAAGGACAGTCTATTTCAACATTTAATTAACATTGACATTGCCAATGCAATTTCACAATTTAGTATAGACAAACATTATCTTGCTGTAGAGACCTTTGTTTAACCTGCTCTAAAACTGTTTGCAAATACATGTTTCTCTCTCCTGATAGATTACTGTGCCAGTAAGTTTGCTGCTATTGGCTTTGCTGAGTCTGTGGCTCTGGAGCTGCTGGCTACTGGGAAGGATGGAGTCAAGACTACCATAGTGTGTCCATTCTTCATCAATACTGGCATGTTCGATGGCTGCAATACTAAGTAAGTTATCTGCCATAAGGTGTTATACAGGATTTAATTTGACTTTAAAGTTGTCATATTATATTTAATGCTTTTATAAAGGGTTATCCTCTTTGCATATATTTTAATAAAGTTTCTCATTAAAAGTTTGAGATTGAATCCTGCTAAAAGGGTATGCATCCATGTAGAAAACTACTTTAATATGCAATCCCTTTAAATGCCAGGGCCAGTTCTGTTTCTTTGACACTCTCTATGAGAGACCTTTGAAATTGTGTTTGGTTCTTTTGAATGACCTCGTCTCAGCATTGACAGGGCAAAATAGATTGTGTTGTGGCAGGACTTACAAAAGTTCTAGGACACTTCCTCTCTGAGCTGTGTGCTTGTGAGTTACTAAGGCCTATTGTCCCAACACTATGTATAAAAGGTCACACACATAGGTCAAGTATGTGGACTGATACTCAACGTTGCTAGTCAAAATTGCTGACCCTATGGTACAATTAAGTGTTAATGCCAGAGAAGCTGGCGTTTGGAGGATATATTGGCAGGGGTGTTAGGAAAATCGTTCCAATATATCTTCCAAACACTGGCTTCAAAGGCATTATCACTTTTATACTACGAGTTACCAACATATTCAAATAATGATTGACATATTTTCATTAACGTAATTTTGATTAATTTATTCATACTATTTCATCCTTCCACAAGATATAGTCCTGACACAAATCTAGGGTTCCTACCCAAGCCGGCTGGTCGTTCGTTCTATCGGTTCGGTTGCCGGAGACGCGACCCAGTTCAGTCTTTTTGTTCTGTATCTAAGGACGTGACCCAGTCGTTAGTATGGCAATGGAAAATTTAGAACGGTCTGGCAACGTTTTTATCCCTTGCTTGCTCGCTAGCTAGCCAATTACGGCTAACTTACAGTAACGTCAAACAGTGCAGCCAGAATAACAGCAAAGTAGCTGCGTTTGTTTTAATCTGTTTTCTAGTGACATTTATTTGGATACATCCATAACAATGAGCTAATGATGCGCAATTTCACCTGGCATAGGAAATCTGCTCTCTCGTCAGGACACTTGTTCAGAGGAGCTAGCCAACAACACAGCTAACACGATCACTTTAAATTGAAGCTGGAAAGACGGCAAACTCGCTGAATTTTGTTTTAGCTGTTTCTATTGACATTTCATTGTGTATACATGCATACAAATTATGCCAGCTGATTCATTCATGACTGGCTGAGAAAAGATGCATGTTTGTCTCCTCCCGACACGTTCATTATTATGGGACAGCTGAAGATCGAATTTCAATATTGAAACAATGTTGCAAATGTCGTAGAGACTGACAGCAAGGTTTATACAAATCTCCGTTGTTCAAAAATCAATGCTAGTATAAAATAAATGGTAGATCATTTATAGAGGCTTTTTATAGTGGAGATCAAGTTTATAAATTGCCCGGCTGGGCTGATAAAACAGTGGATTGCGAAGTGAGATGGAACATAGTAAATAGGCATTTGAACGTCATAGATTTAACTTGTGGAATAGATACCATACCGACTGCAATGGGGGTTTTAACCAATCAGCATCCAGGATTATACCCACACGTTGTATAATTTCACTATCAACAACAAACATAGAAGTGTGTAATGTACACAAGAAGCATTACATACTATGGACTGGCTACAGTTGTGCTAGTAGGTAAACTAAATTGTTTCCCCCACAGGTGGCCTCTCTTGTTGCCTATCCTGGATCCAGACTATGTAGCAAACAAGATCATTGAAGCCATTTTAACTGACCAGGTCTACCTTCTGCTCCCAAAGACCATGTATCTTGTCATATGCCTGAAGAAGTGAGTTCCTTCATGTTCTTCCACTCTACACTTCATGATGGGATAGCATGCTGGGTTTAGCTATTTGTCGCACTGCCTCAATCACAGAGATCTGCTGCACAAACACGCACAATGACACTGTCAGTCACTCCATTCCAATACTCAGAAATGGTTACATGCTCAAAATGCACAGTATTGTCATACCCCTGGTCACAAACGGTTTCCTTCACTATTATATGCCCAGGTAGGGTGCACTCGGTCTAGTTTTCTAGCCTCCCTCCCTGACAAGTTAACTTTCAAGTCTTTCAATTAGCATAATCCACATCTTCCCTAGATGTCACTTTTTACAGCATGTTTTTACTATTCCTGACCCAAACTAGCCTGTTAGTGAGTCTTCAAGTCTCGGACAGGATGGTGAATTATTTACTGTAGTAAATACTGTAGTAATTGACGAGGAAGGATGAACAGACAAATATCTGGTTAGTGACTAGCAGTTGTAGAGAAACCAAACCACCCCAAGCTTTAAGTCAAAGCGTTTTTATACTGTTGGTATATGTGGACCCAAGCATTTGAGCTCGGTTGCCAAGCAACAGCTTTAGTATTTTGTCTATGGACGAATGCATTGCCAGGCTAAACTGTGAGCACTTATGATACTTGTTACTTCACTACATCAGGCAGGCTGTCAGTTCTGATATAGTTCAAAGAAACTTGTTATATTTTTTCACTAACATACATTCAAGTACATGTGGTATCTTAAGACATTGTGACACAATGTGGTTATTTGGGGGCACATTAATGATCACAGGTTCTGGTTGAAAATGTCACTTCAGATCCACTATGGATGGTTATTCATCTTAGATGGTTAATGCACAAAGGGTGATGTGAGTGTTTATAAAGTTGCTGACCTCCCTTCACCGTGTCCTTATAGCTCCTTGAGGTGGAAGCAGGCAGCTCTCCTGGGGAAGTACCTGGGTGCCTTCGAGAACCCAGAGCACTGTGAGACAACAAGCCTTAAGCTGCACTGATCTTCACTTGAGCCCCTTGCACTCTGACCCTCGTTTAACCCATGCCTATGGTCAACACACTCACACACCCTCAGGGTGTGAATTGTGTTTTCTGTAAAATACGAAGCCATTCGTGCATCAGCATCACTGGCTACCGATAGCAAAATGTAGATTTAACGGTTATGTCTACATTTCACACTGTTAAGAGAGAGCACGGAGGTGATTTCTGTTAGCATAACATGTACATTATCCAACAGCTTGAGGTAAATTGTCAGCATTACTTTTTCAGAGGTATCAGGGAATTCAATCTGCATAGTGTTACTGCATTATCACTAGTATTGAAGGTACATTCTGTCACTTTATTTGTGAAACAAAGACCTCACCCAAAGCCCTGTAGAAGGATTGTACATGTGCATTGATTAATTTGCATACAGATACGTATTTTAGGGAACTAGTGGGAGGGAAGGGAGTTTGTTTGTTTTTGACTAGTGCATTACGAAAATCTGTCAAAGCTGTTTGAATGTTTCACTTGGGCCTAATGCCATTGTTAGAGGCATTGTGCATTAATTAAATACCTGTTACAGTATGTAGAAATGCACTTTTGTGGTTGGGTGTATCTTCAACTTTTTATATGGCCATAATTGTAAATCCCATCGGGATATGTGACTACTTCAAGTATTATAATAAAAAACGTGTTTTTGTAAGACGGGATGAAGTCGTCTGTTAGTCTAAACTCTACAATCATTCAGCAAGCCCTCACTCATACCCAGTGCAAACCTAGTCAGGGCTAACACAGTTGTTACAGGGGTGTATTTAATGAGGGGAAACAACCTGATACACAGCTGGTATGATTCTCATTGTATGACAATCATATATTTTCTTATCTACACCATACATTTCTATCAGAACTTTTTGTTATGTTGTACCCTCCTGAACATGCCCCTAGAAATGGGGAAGCAGTTTCTGTTGTAATGTCAGGGACGCTTGGGTACACCCCAGGGCATATTGCATCGATCATATCATTAAAAAAATCACTTTTTCAATTTATTTTTGAAGGCTATTAAAAGGTCATCAATGTCCTCCCTCTGCCAACGTGACATCACAACACCTTGTATTTGGCTGCACAGTAAGCTGAATTCTGATCTTTTTTAAACTATTTGGTCTTTTGCCAAATCCGATCAGCTCTGAAAATATCTTATTTGAAAAGTTGAGGTGTTGTCCAAATGACCAATTGGTGGAGAAAAAGATGAGAATTAGGCTGCCTTTGTATCTCCATAAGGCTGGCAGGTACCCGTAAATGCTTACCAAGCTATCCCAAAGGCCGGCAGATGGCGCTATTGATCTGGAATTGATGGTTCCAGCTTACCGTCCAAACGCTTTGTATGCAGCTGCCAATACACTCGTATTACCGTGGACCGGTTCATACCTAAAACATGTTCTATTCCGGCTGCAAAGGTGTCGATTTCCTACATTTTAATGGCGAGAAGGAGGAAACAAACTGAGAAGATATGGTGTTTTCAAAGAACGTACTCATTTTCCACCACCAAGCTAGTGGTTAATGCTACTTCTTGTTGCACCCTGAATTCAGTCAGGGGTAAACCACACTGCTGCAACCTGATTGGCTGAACGCGATACATAACACCTGAGACTAGCATTCCTAGGCATTTGCCACTTTAGCTTGGTGGTGGAAAAGGGTGTTTTCATAAAGAAAGTATGCATATATTCCGCCCTTCCTGCCATTAAATCTAGTTAAGGAGGAAGTCGATGCCTTTGCAGCCTGAAAGGATAATGTTTTAGTTACGAACCAGTCCAGGAGGATACAAGTCTGTTACCGGCTGCATACAATGCGTTTTAACGGTAAGATGGAAATGACTATCGCCATCTGCCAGCCTTTGGGCTGTTGCTAAGCACTTACTTTGGCATCCGTATTTGACATAAATGCATATGAGCAGTTGCTGTTATAGAAGCACCTGGTTGAGTGGACTGCAAGACTACATTTAGCTGGATACAACACAGATTTATTCAGACCCACACCTGATTAGGACTGCAGTTTACAAATGATCTGCAACCTCAACATTTTAAATCTACACCGGGCTTTTTGTGTTATGGAAATGTCCTTGAAAGAGGGCTTTTAGAAATTTGAACAGGCTGAGTATGTCTGGTGGAAGTCTTGATTTGGAATGATTTCCATGGCTACTTTAGTTCCTTGAGGCCTTTGAGAATGAGTCTGAATGAAAGAGTGAGTCGTTAGCTTCATGTCGAATACAACACAATACAGCCATGACGAATACAGTAGACGTAATCACTCGCCACCAATTAGACGAAATGATTAAAGCATGAAATGGCTTCTCTTTAACATCTTAAGTAGTGCAATTATGAGGTTATTATGCCCTTTGAAATAAGATTTGTTACTGGACCGGAAGACATTCAAACAGCGTCTATTATACCCTGAATAATTTATTGGTTTTTCATCAGTGTTTTCTTTAATTAAGGGGTTTAATTTAGTCCCACTGTGATTACCAGTTAGCCTAACTAACAGAATATATTACTAGCCTAACTATCAGAATAGATCACTTAATGTAGTTGGTTCTAATGAAGTTCCAAAGAAGTAATTTGGACTCATTTTCTCTTCTAGACGATGTTTGTTGTTCTAATAAGCTATAAATTGCGCATTGCAGTGATCATTGATACTATGTAGCCTAATTGACTGTTTTTATCACCACAGTATTATGCCCGTCAAGCTTGGGATTCTGCTGGGGATGTATCTGGGAGCGTTCAACTTTATGGATGCTTTCAAAGGACGCGTCAAGAAGGTGGAGTAGATAAGAGAGAGAAAAAAAGAGACAACATACTCTGTAATATTAGTGCCTCAAAGGAGATTAATAGTGCCTGTCATGTTTCTGTATTTGTTTCTCTTTTTACATGTTTTATTCTTGTTTATAATTCATTTTAGTTATTGAAGAAAAGCCTATGTACTAGTTTAACTCTGCAGACAAATTATATGTGTAGGCTGTATTGGTAATCAAATAATTAATGTATTACCTTAAAAAAAAAAAGATGATATGTAACATGGTATTTTTTTAGCATAAACATATGGTGTTAGCTCACTACACTGACACGTAAGTATTGCTAAATTTGGTAGCTATTTCACTCTTGTAACATTCAGTGGAATACGTCCTCTTTTTGGCCTAAAGGAAAATTGGAAGGTTTTTATTATTGTTGATGCACTTTTTAATTTTTTTAAATGTTCATTTGTTTTATAAGGTCCATTGTTTTGAGGTCAAACCAGTTTCACCCACAGTGGTAACCAGAACCACAGATGTTGAATTGAAGTCAACTTCACAGTAGAGTAGTATGGAGGTACAGTATACTGCAATGTTGTCATCAGAGTTTTAGATTACCTCATGCGCACACATGCACAATACACATTAGAAACGGCCTAGTAGAGAAGCTCAGGAAACTGTCATGTAAAGCATCATTACCTGTGTGTACTGAGCTAGTTTTGTGAAGTTGGCTAAGTCTACAGCAGCCAGATGACGGTTTACTCTACTGTCAATCATCAATGAAGTAACAATGCACATGCATTCAATGGCTCTGTACAGAAGTGCTAGGCATAGGATCGGAAGGTTAGGATAAATACATTTCTGTTTAGTTGGAAATGAGTCAAATAGTTTGCATATACAGTATTTGTCCTCTGAACCTACCCTTTATATTTGAACAACTGAGCTGTTTATTGGTTAAAGGAAGATGTTTTCCTTTGACACTGAAGAGATGACAATATGAGCTAATCATTTTATTTCAACCATGTGTCATGTTACATATTAATTATCGCTCTTTTAGCATTTTGTTATGTGTGTAACTGTTGGTATCTGAACATTATCCATTTTTACGTATTTGTGTTGAAAGCCAAATGTCATGAGACAATTATTAATAGTAAAAAGTTTGAAATCAAAGTCTTCTGTCTGGCTTTTTTTATTTTTATTGCTCAGGCGGTTCTGGAATGGTCCCTGACAAGGTACTAAATGTGGTTACTTGGTGATTGTGTGATCATAGCGCCATCTTGTGGAGAACTTAAAACCCTTTCTAGTCCTGTCAATGACTTTCCTGACTAAGGCTGCACATCACTCCTCGCTGTGTACCATATCAGTCTGCATGTCAGCCAGGCTAGTGAATGACAACAGTTTGATTCAAACCCAGATGTCTCCAAATACAATGGATACATCTGGGGGAGATGTGATGCATTAGATAATATTTTAAACATCTGATTTAACCTCCTGACCCTTCAGTTGTTACTCAGTTTGTTGTCTTATCTGGAGAGAATTGCAATATTGTTATCTAGATGTGAAGTACAGTTGACTTACTGATACTGATCTTGTTTTATCATAACTGATGTGAAATAATGTTCAACTGATGCTGACCTTGGTGTAGGTTTGCAAAGTCTTGTATGTAGTGTAGGTGAGATTATTTGGGACAATGCAATACTACATTTTGTTCACTAGAGGTCACTGGTGTCATAGAGGGGATAGACCGTTCTTGGAACCCTCAGAAGCCTAGCAGCCTGAAATACAGTGCAACAAAAATTCTAGTCTGGTACCAATTTCTTTTTCTCTTGCACAAAATTGTATTGCATAGACATTGATAGTTTAAAGCATTCATGTGGGAATACTGTATTCCAGAACAGACATTTCACAATGCAAATCATAAGTGATTAAGGTTATTCTCAAAGTGCGCAATAACCATACATCCCTTCCTTGGCTCTCTTGATGACGTTACATGCTCTAAACAGTGCATGCTGAAAGGCAGTGCATGGTCAATCCAACGTCTGCGTTGGCCGTGCAGCATTTAAAGCCAATTTATGCTTGATCTGCGTATGTGGTCAGAGGCGCCGTATGGATGGTGTGACGCAATTGCGGAGACTCCAGAGGGATGCCGAGGCCAAAATGAGCTCAAATTTTATTTGTCACATACACATGATTAGCAGATGTTAATGCGAGTGTAGCGAAATGCTTGTGCTTCTAGTTCCGACCATGCATTAATATCTAACAAGTTATTTAACCTAACAATTTCACAACAACTACCTTATACACACAAGTGTAAAGAAATTAATAAGAATATGTACATAAAAATATATGAATGAGTGATGGCCGAACGGCATAGGCAAGATGCAGTAGATGGTATAGAGTACAGTATAAACATATGAGATGAGTAATGTAGGGTATGTAAACATTTATATAAAGTGGCATTGTTTAAAGCGGCTAGTGATACATTTATTACATCAATTTCTCCATTATTAAAGTGGCTAGAGTTGAGTCAGTATGTTGGCAGCAGCCACTCAATGTTAGTGATGGCTGTTTAACAGTCTGATGGCCTTGAGATAGAAGATGTTTTTCAGTCTTTCGGTCCCCGCTTTGATGCACTTGTACTGACCTCACCTGCTAGATGATAGCGGGGTGAACAGGCAGTGGCTCGGGTGGTTGTCCTTGATTAACTTTTTGGCCTTCCTGTGACATCGGGTGGTGTAGGTGTCCTGGAGGGCAGGTAGTTTGCCCCCGGTGATGCGTTGTGCAGACCTCACTACCCTCTGGAGAGACTTACGGTTATGGGCAGAGCAGTTGCCGTACCAGGCGGTGATACAGCCCGACAGGATGCTATCGATTGTGCATCTGTAAAGGTTTGAGTGTTTTTAGTGACAAGCCGAATTTCTTCAGCCTCCTGAGGTTGAAGAGGGGCTGCTGTGCCTTCTTCACCACACTGTCTGTGTGGGTGGACCATTTCAGTTTGTCTGTGATGTGTACGCCGAGGAACTTAACTTTCCACCCTCTCCACTACTGTCCCGTCGATGTGGATAGGGGGCTGCTCCCTCTGCTGTTTCCTGAAGTCCACGATCATCTCCTTTGTTTTGTTGACATTGAGTGTGAGGTTATTTTCCTGACACCACACTCCGAGGGCCCTCACCTCCTCCCTGTAGGCCGTCTCGTCGTTGTTGGTAATCAAGCCTACCACTGTAGCGTCGTCTGCAAACTTGATGAGTGAGTTGGAGGCGTGCATGGCCACGCAGTCGTGGATGAACAGGGAGTACAGGAGAGGGCTCAGAACGCACCCTTGTGGGGCCCCAGTGTTGAGGATCAGCGGGGTGGAGATGTTTTTACCTACCCTCACCACCTGGGAGTGGCCCGTCAGGAAGTCCAGGACCCAGTTGCACAGGGCGGGGTCGAGACCCAGGGTCTCGAGCTTAATGACGAGTTTGGAGGGTACTATGGTGTTAAATGCTGAGCTGTAGTCGATGAACAGCATTCTTACATAGGTATTCCTCTTGTCCAGATGGGTTAGGGCAGTGTGATTGCGTCGTCTGTGGACCTATTGGGGCGGTAAGCAAATTGAAGTGGGTCTAGGGTGTCAGGTAGGATGGAGGTGATATGGTCCTTGACTAGTCTCTCAAAGCACTCCATGATGACGGAAGGGAGTGCTACGGGGCGATAGTCATTTAGCTCAGTTACCTTCGCTTTCTTGGGAATAGGAACAATGGTGGCCCTCTTGAAGCATGTGGGAACAGCAGACTGGGATAAGGATTGATTGAATATGTCCGTAAACACACCAGCCAGCTGTCTGCGCATGCTCTGAGGACGTGGCTGGGGATGCCGTCTGGGCCTGCAGCCTTGCGAGGGTTAACACGTTTAAATGTTTTACTCACGTTGGCTGCAGTGAAGGAGAGCCCGCAGGTTTTGGTAGCGGGCCGTGTCAGTGGCACTGTATTGTCCTCAAAGCGAGCAAATAAGTTAAGTCTGTCTGGGAGCAAGACATCGTGGTCCGCGATGGGGCTGTTTTTTCTTTTGTAGTCCGTGATTGACTGTAGACCCTGCCACATACCTCTCGTGTCTGAGCCGTTGAATTGCGACTATACTTTGTCTCTATACTGACGCTTAGCTTGTTTGATTGCCTTGCGGAGGGAATAGCTCCATACCGCATCGCAGTGCACATCTCAAAGTTTGTAACAATGTGGCGGGCTCAGTATAGCTCCACATTGACATGATTGGTTGATGATTGGTTGACAAGGTGAGGGTGGGAGGTTCTGTATGAACACAGTCACTTCCTTGAGAACTTCCCTCACAACAGTTTTGCACTGCTTAGTGAAGTGCAAGAAGTATGAATTCCCTGACTTCTGCAGAGGCCATATCACCGTAAATGCTGCACGGCCGACACAGATTGACCGTGCAGCGCCTTTATAGTGATGTGGCCTCTGGGGTCAGGGCATTCATACTTCTTAACCTTCGCTGAGCAGCGCAGTGCTGTTGTCAAGGAAGTGAGTTTGTGTTTTATACATGACCTCCCGCCCTCAGCTACCATCAACCAATTATGTCAATGCAGAGCTATACTGAGCTCTCTGCATTGTTACAAAATTTGAGAGGTGCAAGGCATATATTGGCTCTCTGAGCTATGTATGTGCATGCATCCTTAGGGAGAAAGGAGGGAGAGGTGAGGAGGACCTGTGTGAAAATAACCACATTAAGGATTTGCCACAATAGTGGAATTTGCAGTTAGCCTTCAAAATAGAGGTCCCCCATTGAAAGTGATTCAAATGGATACAAATAGTGGAATAATGCCACATTTGAACAAGATAATGCTGAACAATGTCTTAATGTTGTTAGGTAAACCCATCTAGTATCGGGCCAGACCTGCCTCCAGAAAAGCCAGAATTTTTCAGGGCATTCTACAGGTGTTGGAAATGTTCCAGATTTAGAGATTCATATTCTTTATTTAATCCTTATTTTACCAGGTAAGTTGATTGGGAACACATTCTCATTTACAGCAATGACCTGGGGAGTAGTTACAGGGGAGAGGGGGGATGAATGAGCCAATTGTAAGCTGAGGATGATTAGGTGACTGATGGTATGAGTGCCAGATTGGAATTTAGCCAGGACACCGGGGTTAACACCCCTACTCTTACGATAAGTGCCATGGGATCTTTAGTGACACCAGAGAGTCAGGACACTCGTTTAACGTCCCATCCAAAAGACGGCACCCTACACAGAGCAATGTCCCCAATCATTGCCCTGGGGCATTGGGATATGGGCTAAATAGGGAAATTAGTAGCAGGGGGAGGGATGTCCAAAAGGGATGTTGGTTCATGCTGATGCGATGGCATCACGCAGTTGCTGCAGATTGGAAGGTGGTACATTCATGCTGCGAACAACCCATTCCATCTCATCCAAAGCTGCTCAATTGGGTTGAGGTCTTGGTACTGCACAGACCACTCTAGTAAACTGAACTCGCTGTCATGTTCCAGGCAAAGTTTTTCCACTCCTCAATTGTCCAGTGATGGTGATCGCGTGCCCCCTGGAGCCGCTTCTTCTTGTTTTTAGTTGATAGGAGTGCAACCCGGTGTGGTCGTCTGCTGCAATAGCCCATCCTTGACAAGGCTCAAGTTGTGAGTTCCGAGATGCCGTTCTGCACACCACTGTTGTACTGCGCCGTTATTTGTCTGTCTGTGGCCCTCCTTTTAGCTTGCACGATTCTTGCCATTCTCCTTCCACCTCTCATCAACAAGCTGTTTTTGCCCACAGGACTGCCGCTGACTGGATGTTTTTCATTTATCACACTATTCTCTGTAAACCTTAGACAATGTGCGTGAAAAGCCCAAGAGGGTGGGCATTTCTGAGATACTGGATCCGGCACACCTGTCACCATTGATCATACCACGCTCAAAGTCACTTAGGTCACTTGTTTTACTCATTCAAATGTTCACGAACAGTAACTGAATGCCTTGATGCCTGTCTGTGTTATATAGCAAGCCACGGCCACGTGACTCACTGTCTTGTAGGGAGCGTGAGCGGGGTGGTTCGTGAGCGGGGTGGTGTACCTAATCAAATCAAACTTTTTGTCACATGCGCGGAATACAACAAGTGTAGACCTTACAGTGAAATGCTTACTTACAAGCCCTTAACCAACAGTGCAGTTCAAGAAGAGTTAAGAAAATATTTACCAAATAAATTAAAGTAAAAAATAATAAAAAATAACACAATAAAATAACAATAACGAGGCTATATACAGGGGGTACCGGTACCGAATCAATGTACGGGGGTACAGGTTGGTTGACCATGTACATGTAGGTAGGGGTGAAGTGACTGCATAGATAATAAACAGCGAGTAGCAGCAGTGTACAAAACAAATGGAGTGGGGGGGGTCAATGTAAATAGTCCGGTAGCCATTTGATTAATTGTTCAGCAGTTATGGCTTGGGGAGAGAAGCTGTTAAGGAGCCTTTTGGTCCTAGACTTGGCACTTCGGTACCGCTTGTCATGCGGTAGCAGAGAAATATGTCTGTGACTTGGGTGATACACTGGCTGGTGAGTGTATCAATTCAACAAAACACAAAAAAGCAAACATCTGTTGAAATCACACTGTGGATGTATTATACTTTAGTATTGCATTGGGGGCATACTGTATGCACTGTAATGCCTTACCTATGGATCTTGGGTCCATGAAACGGGGCATGAGCCTACTCAGTGACACTGACAGAACACAACCGTGAAGTGTTTACACAAATATTAGCGTTGTAGCTCATATTAGCGAACTTTAACTGTGGGAAATCACCTCAGTATTCAAATCAAATTGTATTTGTCACCTGCGCCGAATACAACAGGTGTAGTAGACCTTACCGTGAAATGCTTACTTGCAGTGTTAAGAAAAAATTTACTAAATTAACAAATGTTAATAACGGGGCTATATACAGGGAGTACCGGTACCGAGTCAAATGTGCAGGTTATTCGAGCATATTGTACGTATTGAACATTAATATTGCATGCCTTACCTATGGATCTTAGGTCCATGAAATGGGGCATCAGCCTACTCAGTGACACCAACAGAACACAGCTGTGAAGAGCTTTCACAAATGTTAGCATCCTAGCTCTTATTGTAGGACTCTGAAACCACTGTGAAATAAGACACAAAAGATCACCAGTAAACCTACTATGTGGTTTCACAGTCCCACAAAGAGCTACGACGTTATTTGTATAAAAGCTTCAGAATTGTAATCTGTTGGAGTAACTGAGTAGGCTGATACCCCGTTTCATGGACCCAAGATCCATAGGTAAGGCTGTATTTTAAATATTTTATGGCTTCTATTTCTTGTGGAACTTGACAAATAACACCTGGGGACATGGCAAAAACTCCTACATCAACTGAAATAAAATACTTGTTCAAAATGCATAAAATTCCGTTTCGATATTCATATTTAGTGGATTTAAGGTAAAAGGACAACTTACCTTATATTGAAATCCTTTTGGAATCCACAATTTACACTATTTTACACTAAATAAGTAGTGATATTTCCTGGCGACAGAAAAGACACCATTTGGAAGGAATGACCCAATTATTTTATTTTGTGGAAATTATATAACATTCCGACCTTGTTTAGCATTCATTATATTGTCAAAATATGGCATATGGTATCCGTTTGAATAGCTTTCAATGAGGAACCTTTATTTTGAAGGCGAACCACAAATTCCACAATTGTGGCTCATCCTTATTGTGGCTAGCTTCACACAGGTGAGAGGACCTTTCCTATAAACTTGGAGCCAAATACGGGAGTGTTCATTGACTCCCAACATCCATGCCATCGCACCACTACACACCAGACAATTCTACCGTCCACAGTGAAATGGCAAGAAAAACGGACGTCTCTTCCCTTTATTACGGTGAGTAGCCTAACCTAGGCTCATTGAAGTAAAGTGTGTCACATTGATGGGGTCTGTTATTAAATAAATATGGCACATTAACAGCGTATGTAGCAATAGCATAGGTAAGACATTGTACACTCAGATATCCTACCGGGCTGGCACATGATATTTCTATGGCATAAGGGGAAATAGTTTTTAAAATATTGTCAAAGCAACAGGGAAAAGGGATTTTAAGTCTATTTTTGTATCAGGGTATTTTGGTGTTAATTTGACCACTAATTCTAGCGCGTTCTCGAGACTCCTTGAGCATTCCACAAGCCATCCAAATACATTGATTAGGAAATGTTGGTCTATGGGACATGATGAATGCTAGCTATGACATAACAACCCTGTGTGAAATCTTCAACTCCGCATTAACTTAGCTTTGCTATTTTGGTCCGCCGTCCGAATCGAAGCCGTGGAGGTTAACCAATGGCACGAGCCGCTCGCCTGCATATTGCCGAGGATGCAACTTTGTTGCTAAAACATCGTGTGCCGCTCGCGCACAGGGCAAATCTCGGCGCCGTATATATGCAGGATGGCAACTGTACTGCAACCTCATCTGACAGTGAACTGTAACGGAACCCTCTGTATTTAACACTATTCATAATTTTTTGGGCTACTTTTATAGGCCAATGACTGTATTTGAGTTTATAACTAGACGATCCAAATTATTTTACTGTTGCCCTTTGCGCACTAAACCTTGAGCACAAAACACACAGGCAGTCTATACCCATTTAAGTGCGCAGAGAATTTGAAGATGATGCAAGAAAGATTTTCTATTATTGTCAACATTAAAATTACCTTCTCTATTTTCTGATGCGTTTCACAAAAAACATTCCTAGTCTACTTCTGGCTTTCAAGGACATTAAGCCACCACGAAACACTGTAGTCTACTGGCTATTGTTGCTGTGTTGTTCATAATTACAGGATATTTCCCTCTGCTCTACTGAATACCAGGCTCTCTGTGACACAGTCGATTGGTATTGGAGTGCCCGCTGGGTACAGCAACCTGCACTGTTTTTGGAATGCAGTATCATTCTGCTCAGTCAAAATAATCTGAACTATTGTCAGGTGTGCATCAGAGGAGACTGGTGGGAGGTGCTGTAGGAGGATGGTCTTAGTGTAATGGCTGGAATGGAATGAATGAATGCAACGGAATCAAATATGTGGTTTTGGTATGTTTGATACCATTCCATTCCAGCCATTACAATGAGAGTGTCCTCCTATAGCTCCTCCCACCAGCCTCTGGTGTGCATGTGTATAGTCTGCCATTTGAGTGAAAGAGTTGGCTGTGCACCAGACCAGTATAAACCAGTATTATGTTCACTGGCCCGAATGCCTCATTCCTTAGCAGAGTGGGGAAATGGTTTTCTCTCACTTGAACAATCCATTGTTGAAGGCATTGAAGCAGTGCAGATGTGACGGTGAGGTGTGAATGTGTTCTGGGGTAGAGCTGGGCGATATAGACACAAATCTATATCACTATATATTGGCTGAATTATCACGTCCCAGCTCTATTCTGGGGTGTGTTACGGGCCACAGATCAGTTTCACACATTTACATGGAGTGAAAAGCACTACTACTCTTTCTGTGGTCCTTGAGTCAAAGTCAAGCTGTTTGCTGACAGTGATTTCATCAGGGTTCCATTTCCAAAGCCTGGCACTTCCTCTCTTGCCCATGCAGATTTAGCCTGAGACCTGAAGCATCCCAGTTTCAAGGCTTTAGTTCAATGGACTAACACAGTCTCGATTCGCACTGATGACCAGGATTCAGTATCCGGTTGGTGACACTAAAAACTCCAAAGAACCGACATCACTGGCTTGGGTGTCATTTCCTAGGTGACTACAGTGTAGGGCTGGAGGTGGTGCAGTGTAGCGAGGAAGAGAGTAGGCCAGTGTGTCTTTGTACTTGGAGAAGTTTCTCTCCCCTGTTTACAAAGGCTTATGAATAATGAAGCAGCTCCCCCATGGTGTCTCTGCTGCGTCGTTCTGATCCAGAGATGTGGTTTTAATCTGTTAGTTTCTTCCCTGGCAACGGTGTGTGCGGGAGGGAAACCGCTGACAGTCCTCCTAATGGTTGCTGTTGACGGTAGCTGTGTGGTTCCTCATGATTTTCAAAGGCTCCTATCTCTTCTGAAAGATTTCTTTCTTCTGAAGAACATATTTTCTCTGCATGCTGCTGCTTCCCTGTCTCTGTTCCTGTTTTTCATTTCTGTCTTCTCACAGATTAAAGCTTGCTTTGTGTGTGTGTGTGTGTGTGTGTGTGTGTGTGTGTGTGTGTGTGTGTGTGTGTGTGTGTGTGTGTGTGTGTGTGTGTGTGTGTGTGTGTGTGTGTGTGTGTGTGTGTGTGTGTGTGTGTGTGTGTGTGTGTGTGTGTGTGTGTGTGTGTGTGTCCACATTGAAATGAAGTTAATGATGATCCGTGAGGAAATTAATGACTGGAAACAATTGTTTGAGAATAAAGGCTCAATTCCAATGAGAGGACACTGCATATTGCAAGAGATAATATGCTTAAGACATTAGAAACGAACCAATACAGACCAACCAAATACACACTTTTGCAGACCATATCAACTTCTTGAGTCCTGTGTTGTAGTATAGTTACTGTAATAGCCAGAGGGATTTAGTCCATTGACTGCAGTTTGTTCTGGCTTTGCATCATTCCAGAGTTTTTTTTTTAGAGAACCGCAAACATTAAATCCAAAAGGCTGTGAGGCTATTGACCCAGGACAAGCTGGCCAAATTCTGTGTGCTTCAACTAGCCATGTTCACAGATCTGTTTGTGCTGTCTTCCCAACTCCTAACAGTGGCTTGCAAAAGAATTCACCCCCCCCCCCCTTGGCATTTTGTTGCCTTACAACCTAAAATTAAACTAGTTTTTTTATCGGGGGGTTTGTATCATTTGACTTACACAACATGCCTACCACTTTGAAGATGCAAAATATTTTTTATTGTTAAACAAACAAGAAATAAGACCAAAAAACATAACTTGAGTGTGCATAACTATTCACCCCCCCAAAGTCAATACTTTGTAGAGCCACCTTTTGCAGCAATTACAGCTGCAAGTATAGTGGGGTATGTCTCTAATAAGCTTGGCATATTTAGCCCCTGGAATTTTTGCCCGTTCTTCAAGGCAAAACTGCTCCAGCTCCTTCAAGTTGGATGGGTCCCAATGATGTACAGCAATCTTTAAGTCATACCACAGACTCTCAATTTGATTGAGGTCTGGGCTTTGACTAGGCCATTACAAGACATTTAAATGTTTCCCTTTAAACCACTCGAGTGTTGCTTTAGCAGTATGCTTAGGGTCATTGTCCTGTTGGAAGGTGAACCTCCCTCCCAGTCTCAAATCTCTGGAAGACTGAAACGGGTTTCCCTCAAGATTTTCCCTGTATATAGCGCCATCCATCATTCCTTTAACTTCTTGCGACTACAGGGGGTGCTGTTTTCTCATTAGCATAATTGCATTACAGACTAAACGGCTTCCTACTAAGTTCTTGCTAGTACAATATGCATATTATTACTATTATTGGATAGAAAACACTATAGTTTCTATAGGCGTTGGAATTTTGTCTCTGAGTGGAACAGAACTCATTCTACAGCAATTTCCCTGACATGGAGTCAGATTTCACACATTTTGGCCCCTGATCTGGAGTCAGTTTAAAGGCGACTGTGAACGCTATCAGGATACGGACACTGCTTACGTCTTCCCCTGGATGCCTTTACGTGATGACGATTTGAATGGTATCGATTGCGCAATCACAGCCACTATAAATGAAAAAATCCTGTAGGTAGGAACTCTTTTCCAGCTGCACCGGATGCGTGTTGGACACCACGCTGCTCTTTTTCCAAACATTAGTGTAGGCAGTAATATTTCTCCTGTCATGTTTTTACCCGTTATAGGTGTTAACAGCATCATAAGGTAGTTAATTTGAACCGTTGTATAGCAATTTATATCCTTTTAGTGTGATTTTGAGGCATTGCTTTGTTGTGCACTTTGACGCGCTGGGCACATTTCGGGGTCCCGGTCGTACGTTAGTGGGCATTTCGACGGACAAGTGGACATCTTTCGACCAAAAGAAGATTAGACCCAAGAAAGGATTCTTTGCACAAGATTCTGATGGAAGAACAGCTCAAAGTAGGAACAATTTATTATGATAAATCGTGTTTCTGTTGAAAAACTTATGACGCCATCTTTTTAGACGTAGCTTCGCTTGGCGCAAACTGTATTGAAAAGTAAGGATAATTTAAAAAATGTAAATCAGCGATTGTATTAAGAATTAAATTGTCTATCAATCGCTGTCCACCCTATATTTTTTAGTCACGTTTATGAGTATTTATGTATACGACTAGATCACTGTCTAATATGGCGCACGACATTGTCTGACCAGCTGGGCAACTTTTGTCATTGTCTAACCATGATTTTGGTGGCTAAATATGCACATTTTCGAACAAACTGTATATGGATTGTGTAATATGATGTTACAGGAGTGTCATCGGAAGAATTCTGAGAAGGTTAGTGAAAAAATTAATATATTTTGGCGATGATATGATATCGCTCTCTTTGGCTAGAATCAGTGCTCGGGTAACGTTTGCGTATGTGGTATGCTAATATAACGATTTATTGTGTTTTCGCCGTAAAACACTTAGAAAATCTGAAATGTTGTCTGAATTCACAAGATCTGTGTCTGTCCATTGCTATGTGCTGTGTATTTTTAAGAAATGTTTTATGATGAGTAAATTGGTAATACAAGTTGCTGTCTCTAGTAATTCTAGGAGCTTTGGTGAGATTTGTGATGCTGGCTGCAATGGCAAACTATGATTTATACCTGAAATATGCACATTTTTCTAACAAAACCTATCCTATACCATAAATATGTTATCAGACTGTCATCTGATGAGGTTTTTTCTTGGTTAGTGGCTATCAATATCTTAGTTTAGCCGAATTGGTGATAGCTACTGATGTTGAGAGAAAATGGTGGACAAGAAAAATTGTGATTTTTGCTAACGTGTTTAGCTAATAGATTTACATATTGTGTCTTCCCTGTAAAACATTTTAAAAATCTGAAATGGTGGCTTTATTCACAGGATCTGTATCTTTCATTAGGTGTCTTGGACTTGTGATTTAATGATATTTAGATGCTACTATTTAATTGTGACGCTATGCTAGCGATGCTAATCAGTGTGGGGGGGGTGGGGGGTGATCCCGGATCCGGGGTAGATACTCGTGAAAGGTTAATTCTGACCAGTTTCCCAGTCCCTGCCGATGGGGAAAAACATCCCCACTGTGTGATGCTGCCACCACCATGCTTCACTGTGGGGATGGTGTTCTCGGGGTGATGAGGTGTTTGGTTTGCGCCAGACATAGCATCTTCCTTGATGGCCAAAAAGCACAATTTTCGTCTCATCTGACCAGAGTACCTTCTTCCATATGTTTGGGGAGTCTCCCACATGCCTTTTGGCAAACACCAAATGTGTTTGCTTATTTCTTTCTTCAAGCAATGGCTTTTTTTCTGGCCACTCTTCTGTAAATCCCAGCTCTGTAGAGTCTACAGCTTAAAGTGGTCCTATGGACAGATACTCCAATCTCCGCTGTGGAGCTTTGTAGCTCCTTCAGGGTTATCTTTGGTCTCTGTTACGCCTCTGATTAATGCCCTCCTTGCCTGGTCTGTGAGTTTTGGTGGGTGGCCCTCTTTTGGCAGGTTTGTTGTGGTGCCATATTCTTTCTATTGTTTAATGATGGATTTAATGGTGCTCCGTGGGATGTTCAAAGTTTCGGATATGTTTTTATACTTCTCCACAACTTTGTCCCTGACCTGTTAGAATAGCTCCTTGGTCTTCGTGTTGCCCCTTGCTTAGTGGTGTTGCAGACTCTGGAGCCTTTCAGAACTGGTGTGTGTGTGTATATATATATATATATACTGAGATCATGTGACACTTAGATTGCACACAGGTGGACTTTTATTTAACTAATTATGTGACTTCTGAAGGTAATTGGTTGCACCAGATATTATTTAGGGGCTTCATAGCAAAGGGGGTGAATACATATGCACGCACTGCTTTTCCATTTTTTTGAAGTTTTTTCGAAGTAAAAAAATAAATAATCACTTCACCAATTTGACTATTTTGTGTATGCCCATTACATGAAATCCAAAGAAAAATCTATTTAAATTACAGGTTGTAATGCAACAAAATAGGAACAACTCTAAGGGGGATGGGGGGGCAGGAAATAGTTATTCTGGAAAACCTGTGAATTTTGGGAAATAATTTTGCAACCCTACTCTTGGTTATTCATGTGTGGCAGTCAGTAACATCTCCTCATTATGCTTGTAAACTTCTCACCAAATGGTAAAATCACAGATGTGAATGAACATATTTTAGGTGAGGCTAGAGAATAAAAGTCTTGAATTATTCAGTGTTTTAGGAATTGACATTTTTATGAGGTGACATTAATAATAGATTTTTTTTAAATGTCTGTGTAGTAAAGGATGATCTATCTCTACTGTATTTTACACCTGGTTACCCTCAAATGGGTGGAAGTCATCGTGAGAAGTCAGGCAACACACACAAATGGAAAATGGTTTATGGAACAAAGACAGGACATGAATCGCTTGTCCTTGTGAATATAACTGTACAACAGGTTGGTTTGTTTGCATTGTCTATTAGTGCTCTCTTTTCTTGCAACTGTCAAATGACAGTTTTCATTTGTGGTCACACATTTATTTATGTCTTTACCTTGTAAGTTGTCAGTCTGGAAAGATCCTTGAGACATCCCTACCCCATTAAAGTTGACATTTAAAATGGTAATGGCTAGGGACTGGTAAGGGTTCTGATTAGGTAGAGATGTTCCAAGGATGCTGAATGGCACTGATCCTACATGATTATAGTAGACAATACTTCAGAGTTCTGTTTCTTTGGTATGTTATTGACTGTACGGTAATGATTCTATGACGGCAGATCAGTATGACATGTATGGTATACAGTAATTGGTTGTGATAACAATTGTTATCATCAGATTAATAATGAGCTGCAAGCTGTTTTTTCTCTGTAAAAATAGAGAAAATCTTTACCTTTCATCCTCACTCCCTAAACTTAAAGGATTTACAGAGCCCCCAGATAAAAACTAAAGCATGAAACACACTGAGATTCTCACTGCCAATAGCTACTAATCACAGACTGGTGATAGCTACTTATCACAGTGGGAGGCCATTCCTTTTCTTGCTAGAAACAAAAGCAGTATCACTGCACCAAATTCCCTAGTTTCAGACTCCTAATTATCCTTACACCTCTGAAGACTCTAGGCACTTCCATGCCAGTCGGATGAATTTGTTTTATCTCTGAACACTCAAACTTGTTTCTCCACCGACTGTTGGAGAAGAGGAACCATGGGGTGTTTACAACACTCGGTGGAGACTAGAGATCCTGACTGGCAATGGCATGTCTAGCATGAAACGTGCCATTAAATTATCCTGACATTCACACAACCCCCAAAAAGAACAAGCGTTAAAGCCAAACAAATTATGAAATACATCTCTCATTAAATAAAAAATTATGAAAAGAAGTGTACAACATAAGACATACAGTGCTTTCGGAAAATATTCAGATAGCTTTTTACGTTACAGCCTTATTCTAAAATTGATCAAATAATGTGTATAGGGATCCAGTCCATTTGGAAGGTTGGGGACCTCTTGCACTTCAGTGTTGTGATGCAGGGATCCTAGCGGAGTGCTTGGCGCATAGAATGGGAGGGGTTTTGTCGGATGTTGTTCGTCCTAATCAGACAGGTTTTTTGCATGGACGGTGTATTGGAGGTAATATAGGGCAAGTGCTGGAGACAGTGGAACGCTGTGGAGTATCGGGGACACCAGGCCTGGTTTTCATAGCTGATTTTGAGGGGGCTTTTGGTGAAGTACGACTGGAGTTTGTGTGTGAATGCCTAGAATATTTCAATTTTGGGGAATCTCTTGTAGAATGGGTGGAAATTGTGTGTGGTGGCCCTGGGTGTAGAGTGGTGGATAATGGCTACATCTCAGGGGGTTTTGGACTATCTGGAGGAGTGGGGCGGGGTTGTCCACTATCGGCGTGTCTATTTGTTATTGCCATCGAGATGCTGGCTGTTGAAATTGGATCAAACATTAGTATTGGGGGATTGGAGATCCAGGGCCTGGGGGCTAAGGTGTCATTGTACGCTGATGATTCATGTTTTCTTTTAAAACCACAACTAGAATCTCTCCACGGCCTCTTAGAGGATCTAGATACATTTGCTATCCTCTCTGGATTAAAACCAAATTATGATAAATGTACCATATTACGTATTGGATCACTAAAAAATACACATTTTACATTGCCATGTAGTTTACCAATTAAATGGTCTGACGGTGATGTGGACATACTCGGTATACAAATCCCAAAAGAAAGAAATGATCTCACTCCAATAAATTTTTATAGAAAGTTAGCAAAAATAGATAAGATCTTGCTACCATGGAAAGGAAAATACCTGTCTATTTGTGGGAAAATCACCCTGATTAACTCTTTAATCATATCACAGTTTACCTATTTGCTTATGGTTTTGCCTACACCTAGTGACCTGCTTTTTAAATTATAGGAACAAAAAATATTCAATTTTATTTGGAACGGCAAGCCAGATAAAATTAAAAGGGCCTATTTATATAACGAATATGAATTCGGAGGGCAGAAATTATTAAATATTAAAGCATTAGACCTCTCACTAAAGGCATCAGTCATACAAAAGTTATACTTAAATCCAAACTGGTTCTCTAGTAGATTGGTACGAATGTCTCATCCTATGTTCAAGAAGGGCCTTTTTCCCTTTATTCAGATTACACCTGCTCACTTTCGGTTGCTTGAAAAGGAAATAATTTCCAAAATATCTTTATTTTTTAAACAAGCCTTAGAAAGTTGGTTGCAATTTCAGTTTAATCCACCTGAAAGGACGGAACAAATAGTACAACAAATCTTGTGGTTAAATTCAAATATAGTAATTGATAAAAAAAACTGTATTTATCGAAGAAATGTTTAAAAAAGGTATAATTTTTGTGAATGATATCATAAATAGGACTGGTGGAGTAATGTCACACATGCAGCTAACACAGACATATGGAAATGTCTGCTCTACCCAAAATTACAACCAATTAATTGCAGCATTACCACAAAAATGGAAGAGGCAGGTGGAAGGGGATAAAAGTAAGGAACTTGTATGTCGGCCTTATATTAAAGAACATAAATGGTTAAAGAAAAGTGTGATAAATAAAAACATATACCAATTTCATTTAAGGACCAAAAAACTTACAGCTGTGCCATATAAATTGCAAAATAGTTGGGAAGAGATTTTCGATGTACCCATTCCATGGCACATGGTTTATGAATTGATACGCAAAACAACGCCGGATTCAAAACTTCGAATTTTTCAATTTAAATTATTGTTCAAAATTCTTGCAACTAATAGGATGTTATATATATGGGGGATACAATCTTCCCAGCTCTGTATATTCTGCTGTGAGGAGGCAGAGTCATTAGACCATTTATTTTGGTATTATCCGCATGTAGCTCGTTTTTGGTCACAGGTCCAGGAATGGTTGAAGAATTGCAACATTTGTGTAGAACTAACGCTACAGATAGCAATACTGGGGGATTTGAAAAGCCATAGTCAATCAATCAATCAATAATATAATAATTATTTTAGCAAAAATGTTTATTTTTAATTTACAATCCGTGGAAGCTATGAGAATAGGAAGATTCAAATCTTTTGTGAAGCATCACAGCACAGTTGAAAAATATATGGCAAATAAAAATCCGAAATGGATGATGTTGGAAGATAGATGGGAAAGGTTGAGTGGAGCTGAAGGGTGGGACTAATAAGATAAACAATGTAGGGCATACAGGATCTGTGAAATGTGTATAGGTGCGGAGCTATTGTGAAATAGCACAGTTACAAGTGGAAATCAAACTGGATGGACAACAGAAATAGAGGAAGGACTAAGAACAAACAAGAGAGAACTATTATAAAGTAGACTGTGTCTGTAAAATGTGTATAAGATGTATAAATTGAAGGTAAAAACAGAAATGCTTATCAGTTTACTCCAATTGGGGGATCGGTGGAAGGGTTTACAGGGAATAATAATAAAGGTATACTCTTTAAAAAAAGTATGTATATGTAGGTATGTGTATGTATATATGTGTATATGTATGCATACGTGAATGGATATATATATTTACCCCAAAAAATATGGGGGATTGGAAATGATGCAGACAATTACATTGGAAGCAACATTCTTTCCGCAATATTAAGCTGATCCACCCCCCCCAAAAAATAATAAATAAAAAAATAAAAAAATTGATCAAATATTTTTTTTACTCATCAATCTACAAACAATGCCCCATAATGACAAAGCGAAAACAGGTTTTTAGAAATGTTAGAAAATTTATTAAAAATAAACATCCCTTATGTAAATAAGTATTCAGATCCTTTGCCATGGGACTCGAAATTGAGCTCAGGTGAATCCTGTTTCCGTTGATCATCCTTGATGTTTCTACAACTTGATTGGAGTCCACCTGTGGTAAATTCAATTGATTGGACATGATTTGGAAAGGCACACCTGTCTATATAAGGTCCCACGGTTGACAGTGGATGTCAGAGCAAAAACCAAGCCATGAGGTCAAAGGAATTGTTTGTAGAGCGTCGAGACAGGATTGTGTTGAGACACAGCTCTGGGGAAGGCTCCCAAAACACACCTACCATAGTCATTTTAAAGGGTTTTTCTTTATTTGTATTTTCTACATTGTAGAATAATAGTGAAGATATCAAAACTATGAAATAACACATGGAATTAAGTAGTAACCAAAATATATTTGAGATTCTTCAAAGTAGCCACCCTTTGCCTTGACAGCTTTACCAACTCTGGCAAGAGTGTTTTTGGAAACTGATCTGCTGGCCTACGAATGGGAGGCGCCACCAGTTGCCCATCCCTGGTGTAGGGTATGTGTTGATGTGAGGGATTGTCTTTGGAACATCATTTTTAAGACAAGATGAGTTGGGGAGGGATGGTTTCTGAGTGAAAGAGTGAGAACATGATGCATGTATGTGTAAGACACCTTCTCCCAGGTGATGTGTGTTCAGACGGAGGGAGCAGGACAGGCAGGATTATCTCTGGGTGACAGGCCGGGATTATCTCTGTCCTCAGACAAATCACTGTCTGAGGACAGATAAGGCCTTGCCAGCAAATACACATCAACACACACACATCATTGACAACACCACACCAATAGCCCTCAAACACTTCCACCGACATGTAGTCTGTGAAAACAGGCATATATTCTGGCCCCTATTTACTGTACACTGAACAAAAATATAAATTGAACATGCAACAATCAACGATTTTACTGAATTACAGTTCATATAAGGAAATCAGTCATTTGAAATAAATAAATTAGGCCCTAATCTATGGATTTCACATGACTGGGAATACAGATATGCATCTGTTGGTCACAGATACATAAAAAAAGGTAGGGGCGTGTATCAGAAAACCTGTCAGTATCTGGTGTGACCACCATTTGCTTCATGCGGCATGACACGTCTCCTTCGCAATTGAGTTGATCAGGCTGTTTATTTGTAGCCTGTGGAATGTTGTCCCACTCATCTTCAATGGCTACGTTCCAAACACTTAAAAGACACATCCTATCCCCTCAGCCCTCAAATTAAGTGGACACTTCTGATGACGTCTGACGAGTATACACTTGCAGGGCAAGGGAGGAAGGAATGATTTTTAAATGGACTGCCCTTGCCTGGAAATTCATAACTCGTTCATCCAGTGATGATTGTGTGTTCAGCCACCAGTAGCTTGTGGGTGCTTTATATGCGCTACAGTTAATTATAATTGCATGTCTACGTATATTAACTATATCATTAATAATATACCGTAATTGCTGGACTATTAAGCGCACCTGAATATAAGCCGTACCCGCTGAATTTTTTACAAATATGTATTTTGTACATAAATAAACCGCACATGTCTATAAGCCGCAAGTGCCTACCGGTACATTGAAACAAATGAACTTTTCACAGCCTTTAAACAAAACACGGCTTGTAACAAAAATAAATCGGCTTTTAAACGAAACACGGCTTTTAACAAAAATAAATAGGCTTTAACGAAACACGGCTTGTAACAAAAATAAAAAATAAATAGCAGTAAACAGTAGCCTACCAAGAAAGTCAAACTTCATTGCGGTGGCGATTGTTTTGGCTTTCAGTCGGATCTGCACAGTTCCAACGTCTTATCATCGACTCATTAAGGCTCCCGTGCAGCAGCTCTATTTCCTTTTCCAACAGCCAGATTGATCGCCTTCAACTTGAAAGCTGCATCACATGCATTTCTCAGTTTCTTTGCCATGATGAGGGTGACAAAATGACTACGGTAATCAGAATGATGGCAAGTCTGAGCGCGCCCGATTTACGTCACATTATGTGACGGTGCTCAGTTTTTTGGCGGCATGAATCTTGTGAAAAAAACATAAATTAGCCGCGTCATTGTATAAACCGCGAGGTTCATAGCGTGGGAAAAAAGTAGCGGCTTATAGTACGGAAATTACGGTACGCCTACTATATGATAGCTAGCAAATTAATTAGCTAACTAACGTTAGCCTGCCTAGCTACTTCTAAAGAAGGAACATTTTGTTTTATTTCTACAATTTCCAAAGCTAACCAAACAAAAACATCATTACTTTTGAGACGTGTTTGTGCTTTAGTAGCACAATTTCTAACTTATTTACATTAGTTTTTTACTTACACTGGTATGTTGACTCCATATTGACGTTGAGGTTTTGCCTGACTTTTCTTAGCGGATGTACAGTCATCGCAAATTAAATTATGGGGCGTTTCAGGCCCAAAGTGAACATTTACATTTACATTTAAGTCATTTAGCAGACGCTCTTATCCAGAGCGACTTACAAGTACATACATTCATACTTTTTTGTACTGGCCCCCCGTGGGAATCGAACCCACAACCCTGGCGTTGCAAGCGCCATGCTCTACCAACTGAGCCACACGGGACCGCATTTGCCCACTGAAGTCGGTTACGACGCCGAACTGCAGTCAGGTAAAGACTCTGGTGAGGATGACAAGCATGCAGATGAGCTTCCCTGAGACAGTTTCTGACAGTTTGTACATACATTATTCGGCTGTGCAAAGCCACAGTTTCATCAGCTGTCTGGGTGGCTCATCTCAGACCATCCCACAGTATCAGGACTCAAGCCAAGACCCAGATGCAGACACAGGAGGCGGATAGTACGAGTCTGTTTATTATAGTACAAGGGGCAGGCAAAAGAGTAGTCAAGGCAGGCAAAGGGTCGTAATCAGAGTCAGGCAGGTACAGGCCGGTGGTTGGGAAAGGTCAGAATTGGGAAGACTAAGAAGAGCACAGGGAATACGCTGGTAGGACTTGCCAGGACAAGACGAACTGGCAACAGACAAACAGAAAACACAGGTATAAATACATAGGAGATAATGGGTGACACCTGGTGATGGGTGGAGACGAACACAAGACAGGTGAAACAGATCAGGGTGTGACACGCAGGTGAAGGAGCTGGATATGAAGCCCCGGGGCTGGCGTGGTTGCGCGTGGTTGTTAGACCGTTTGGACAGACTTCTAAATTCTCTAAAAAACATGGGAGATAATTAATATTAAATTCTCTGGCAACAGCTCTGGTGAACATTCTTGCAGTCAGCATGCCAACTGCACACTCCCTCAACTTGAAACATCTGTGGCATTGTGTGACAAAACGGCACATTTTAGAGTGGCCTTTTATTGTCCCCAGCACAAGGTGCACCTGTGTAATGATCACACTGTTTAGTCAGCTTCTCAACATGCCACACCTGTCAGGTGGATGGATTATCTTGGCAAAGGAGAAATGCTCACTAACGTTTTACATTTAAGTTTACAGGGATGTAATCAAGTTTGTGCTCACAATGTGAGAGAAATAAGCTGGTTGTGCATATGGAACATTTCTAGGATCTTTTATTTCAGCTCATAAAACATGGGACCAACACTTTACATTTTTTATTTTTGTTCAGTATACATTACCACTATTCAGAAAAATCGATGTGAGCTATTGCTAGAGCAATTTGCATAATTGAGATTTTTCCCATTACACTGTACACTTGACTTGTTTCTCTGAGCGGCGTGTTTGGAAGGACCTCACTGAGGATGCTTTCTGTTTGTCTCCTAGCGCCTCTGTCCCCTCTTTGCTCATTGACATGCATAACAAGGGACCAGTATCAGGGAGTTACAGATGACTGACAGTTCATCCTCACAGGGAATATGCATGAACTGAATAACTACGATATCTTCAGAACTTTTACACTGACGTGTAACTGGAAATGTTATGTTAATACGCATGGTCCATGTGAAATTACATAAGTAAATACATTGAAAATAGTAGTGTCCTCAAATGACAATTCCTCTTTTTTGGGGGGGGGGGGGGGGGGGAAGTAGCATTCTGTATGGGGTGGCATTTAATACATAAATGAGCAGTGTGTATGACTGAACTTTCCCATAGTTCAACACTTCTCTCTTATGATTCTCAACAACAGTCTTAAATCTATTGCTGGGTTGTTTGTTTTGTAGTTGGATGCTTTTGTTGTTCTGGACCGCTGTGATTGTTCGTTCATCAAGTGTACATGCTGGAAGACTCCCTGTAGGCTTGACTCAGAGTAAACAACAGTCTGTTTGATTAACTTCCCTTTGGAGAGTAACTAGTAGCTACTTTATCTTACTGTAAGGTAAACACAAGTTAATTGCGTGAGATGCTGTGTTTGTGTAGACTATCATCCGTGTTGTGCATTCTGTATGCACATGCATGTTCGCTCAAATCTCTATCTATGGAAGTGAAATTAGTTAATTTGTTGAGAAAATTAAGGTTATTCCCACGGACTCGCACATCCACAGGCAAAAATAAATGCGCCACTGTATAAGCCCCCGAAACCCATCATGCATGTTCTTCAACATATTCTCTCTCCCAGACAGGCCATCTTAACTTAGCTTTGTCTTTGTCTACTTTAAGACATTCTAAATCAGTAGAATTTAAGAAATTATACATCTGTAGAATCTAAGACATTCTAAATCGGTTAATCAATCTGGACTCCAGATTCTGGGTCTTTGAAGTGACAACTCCCACTGACGTTCAGCTACTAAGTGGGAGTGTCAAGCTCAGTGTTGACTTCATTAACAGCTATTAGCTGTCTTGTTTGCTGGATTTCACAGGGATTCTGGAGAAATTTAGCGAGGTGGATTGAAGGTCTGTGTGTAGGTAAACCCAGAAAGAAGAGGATCTCCCTTTCATAAGGTTTTATTGAGCGGTGTAGATTAGAATGAACTGTAATGGGTTCTTAGATGGGTTCATTTGTCTATGGCGGGGGCAGGCAACTAGATTCAGCCGCTGGCTGATTTGTCGGATCGCATGGTCGTGGGCCGGAACCTAATTATAATAATTTTTACACTGCAAATTGACCACAACCAAAAAGAGATTGTATTTGAAAATTACACTAAATTCTTACCTTGATTACATTGAGACATGATCACATACCGTTCTCTTTTTTTTATTATTTAACAGATTTCCTAAATTAAACTCATTTTTAGCAGATTTCATGGTCATTTTAAGATAACAAAGAAAAAATTGGGGGGGGGGGGGGGCACTCGCGGGACGGTTTTGTTGCCGACCCCTGTTCTTTATGCTGGGGCATTTTTGGTGTGGTTTGGAGGACTGTGCTTGTTTGTGTTAGGTAGAGAGGGTAGGCCATATCCATACTAACAGTTTGGTTGTCTGAGTTAGGTAGAGAGGGTAGGCCATATCCATACTAACAGTTTGGTTGTCTGAGTTAGGTAGAGAGGGTAGGTCATATCCATACTAACAGTTTGGTTGTCTGAGTTAGGTAGAGAGGGTAGGCCATATCCATACTAACAGTTTGGTTGTCTGAATTAGGTAGAGAGGGTAGGCCATATCCATACTAACAGTTTGGTTGTCTGAGTTAGGTAGAGAGGGTAGGCCATATCCATACTAACAGTTTGGTTGTCTGTGTTAGGTAGAGAGGGTAGGCCATATCCATATTAACAGTTTGGTTGTCTGAGTTAGGTAGAGAGGGTAGGCCATATCCATACTAACAGTTTGGTTGTCTGAGTTAGGTAGAGAGGGTAGGCCATATCCATATTAACAGTTTGGTTGTCTGAGTTAGGTAGAGAGGGTAGGTCATATCCATACTAACAGTTTGGTTGTCTGAGTTAGGTAGAGAGGGTAGGTCATATCCATACTAACAGTTTGGTTGTCTGAGTTAGGTAGAGAGGGTAGGCCTACAGTACATGTTGGACTGATGCTGGCGTTTGCATGTCTTGGTTTTGTTGAGTGACATTTGGATTGTAAGGGAGGTAACTTTTGTTAGTGTGCCAGTACAGTTATTAGTAACTGTGTATGTGTGTATGCCTGTTCAGTCATTAGTAACCATGCGTGTTTGCTTGGCTTGTGGAGAAGCTAATTGACAGTGAGAGGGATTAATTAATCGAGTGAAATGTAGATTCATACAAGAGGACAGGACTCTGGATGGGAGGCCACAATGTGTTAACAGTAACACACAGACAACCGTCAGCCCCTCAGGTCTCTCACCTACACACACTGTCATCGGTTACTAAGCAGCTGGTCACAATAACACTGTTCTATGGATATGGTTACAGCACAAGCTGTTGACTATACACCCTTCTGTGATGGCTGCAGCCTGACTGAATCTTGTGCTTGGTGTTACGTCACATTTCTTTTCTGTCTGATGTCTAATAGTTATTTGAGTAAATTACTTATTTCAATGTGATGGGCAAGTTGTAACTTAACCAATGAGGAACTTTTGGATTACAGTGGTAATATTCTGCAGAGTGACAGGGGAGACAGCGAGTGAAGAAAGTCAAAGGGAGGAGAAATGTATTTAAGAGGAAAGTGTCAGGCTACAGTTGGACATGCCTTCTCTGGAGTTAACCATCACAGTCATCACAAAGTCAAAAGGAGGAGGCAGTGGGAATATGGGAGCTAGCCGGGGAGGGGATTCCCCCAGGGGTGGATCAGAGAAGGCTGGCGGAGCGTGGAGAATACCCAGGAACGAGGCACCCCAGGGGGCCAGGCTGTCCTGGGCTGCTGGAGCCACCTGCCAGACACACCAGGGGTCCACTGCCACCCTTCCTGCCATTGAGTTTACATGGATGGGGGTGGGAGTGTGTTTCAGGGATGGTATGTGCGTGCCTGATCTATGCTCCTGCATTCATGCCTGATTCTACATGCGTTTGCATACTGTGGATGTGTTTGGAATTTCACATTTCTGTAACAGGTGTTGTAGTACACAGAGTAGCAGGAGAGAGAGTAGCTGTCAGTATTTGAGGTGAGAGGAGACGGTACTGTATGGCAGTATTGGAGGTGAGAGGAGACAGTACTGTATGTTATTATTGGAGGTGAGAGGAGACAGTATTGGAGGTGAGAGGAGACAGTACTGTATGTTATTATTGGAGGTGAGAGGAGACAGTACTGTATGCCAGTATTGGAGGTGAGAGGAGACACTACTGTATGTTATTATTGGAGGTGAGAGGAGACGGTACTGTATGTTATTATTGGAGGTGAGAGGAGACACTAGTGTATGTTATTATTGGAGGTGAGAGGAGACAGTAGTGTATATTATTATTGGAGGTGAGAGGAGACGGTACTGTATGTTATTATTGGAGGTGAGAGGAGACGGTAGTGTATATTATTATTGGAGGTGAGAGGAGACACTAGTGTATGTTATTATTGGAGGTGAGAGGAGACACTAGTGTATGTTATTATTGGAGGTGAGAGGAGACGGTAATGTATGTTATTATTGGAGGTGAGAGGAGACACTAGTGTATGTTATTATTGGAGGGGAGAGGAGACAGTACTGTATGTCATTATTGGAGGTGAGAGGAGACTGTACTGTATGTTATTATTGGTGGGGAGAGGAGACAGTACTCTGTCAGTATTGGAGAGGAGACGGTGCTGTATGTTATTATTGGTGGGGAGACAGTACTGTATTGGAGGTGAGAGGAGACTGTACTGTATGTTATTATTGGTGGGGAGAGGAGACAGTACTCTGTCAGTATTGGAGAGGAGACGGTGCTGTATGTTATTATTGGTGGGGAGAGGAGACAGTACTCTGTCAGTATTGGAGGGGAGAGGAGACGGTACTGTATGTTATTATTTGAGATGAGAGGAGACGGTATTGTATGTTATTATTGGAGGTGAGAGGAGACCGTACTGTATGTTATTATTGGAGGGGAGAGGAGACGGTACTGTATGTTATTATTTGAGATGAGAGGAGACGGTATTGTATGTTATTATTGGAGGGGAGAGGAGACCGTACTGCATGTTATTATTGGAGGGGAGAGGAGATGGTGCTGTATGTTATTATTGGAGGGGAGAGGAGATGGTGCTGTATGTTATTATTCGAGGGGAGAGGAGACAGTATTGTATGTTATTATTGGAGGTGAGTTACTCTCTGTGCTGAGATGAGATGAGGCTGTACTGTATATCAGTATTGGAGATAGGGTTGCACATTTTGGAGAACATTCAGAAGTGGAAATCTTCCGTGGGAATTAACGAGAATATATGGGAATTAACGGGAATATATGGGAATTAACTGAAATGTATAGAAATTAATACCATTTAAGTGTAGATGTTTTTTGCATTGGATATAAACTCAGCAAAAAAAAGAAACGTCCCGTTTTCAGGACCCTGTCTTTCAAAGATAATTCGTAAAAATCCAAATAACTTCACAGATCTTCATTGTAAAGGGTTTAAATAAACACTGTTTCCCATGCTTGTTCAATGAACCATAAACAACTAATGAACATGCACCTGTGGAACGGTCGTTAAGATACTAACAGCTTACAGACGGTAGGCAATTAAGGTCACAGTTATGAAAACTTAGGACACTAAAGAGGCCTTTCTACTGACTCTGAAAAACAGCAAAAGAAAGATGCCCAGGGTCCCTGCTCATCTGCGTGAACATGCCTTAGGCATGCTGCAAGAAGGCATGAGGACTGCAGATGTGGTCAGGGCAATAAATTGCAATGCCTGTATTGTGAGACGCCTAAGACAGCGCTACAGCATGGACAGCTGAAACGTCCTCGCAGTGGCAGACCACGTGTAACACCTGCACAGGATCGGTACATCCGAACATCACACCTGTAGGTACAGGATGGCAACAACAACTGCCCGAGTTACACAAGGAACGCACAATCCCTCCATCAGTGCTCAGACTGTCCGCAATAGGCTGAGGGAGGCTGTACTGAGGGCTTGTAGGCTTGTTGTAAGGCAGGTCCTCACCAGACATCACCGGCAACAACGTCGCCTATGGGCACAAACCCCCCGTTGCTGGACCAGACAGGACTGGCAAAAAGTGCTCTTCACTGACGAGTCACGGTTTTGTCTCACCAGGGGTGATGGTCGGATTTGCATTTGTCGACCGAATGAGTGTTACACCGAAGCCTGTACTCTGGAGCGGGATCGATTTTGGAGGTGGAGGGTCCGTCATGGTCTGGGGCGGTGTATCACAGCATCATCGGACTGAACTTGTTGTCATTGCAGGCAATCTCAATGCTGTGCGCTACAGGGAAGACATCCTCCTCCGTCATGTGGTACCCTTCCTGCAGGCTCATCCTGACATGACCCTCCAGCATGACAATGACACCAGCCATACTGCTCATTCTGTGCGTGATTTCCTGCAGAAATGTCAGTGTTCTGCCATGGCCAGCGAAGAGCCCGGATCTCAATCCCATTGAGCTCGTCTGGGACCTGTTGGATCGGAGGGTGAGGGCTAGGGCCATTCCCCCCCAGAAATGTCCAGGAACTTGCAGGTGCCTTGGTGGAAGAGTGGGGTAACATCTCACAGCAAGAACTGGCAAATCTGGTGCAGTCCATGAGGAGGAGATGCACTGCAGTACTTAATGCACTGCAGTACTTACTGACTGTTACTTTTGATTTTGACCCCCCCCCCCCCCCTTTGTTCAGGGACACATTATTCCATTTCTGTCAGTCACATGTCTGTGGAACTTATTCAGTTTATGTCTCAGTTGTTGAATCTTATGTTCATACAAATATTTACACATGTTAAGTTTGCTGAAAATAAACGCAGTTGACAGTGAGAGGACGTTTATTTTTTTTGCTGAGTTTATTTACCATATCATTTGAGACAAACATTAAACCTTTTACCTCATCATAAGTAGACATAATTACAAATGATTAAATCCTTACAATAGAAGAAAAAAATGTTTAGTTATGATTTAAACTTTAATTAAATTAGTTGACTCTTCACATGGGATGATTTCACTGAACAACAAAAGAAAGGGAATGTTGAATGATCCATCGCATCTCCCATAAACGTTTTCGACATACATCTGTACAATTGTAGTTTAGAAACTAAAGCTTGGGTTGTCTTCCTCTCAGGTTCCATGTCTTCTCCCAGGACCTCCTCAATGTCCACCTCCTTGAACGTCACACTCTGAGGCCTCATCTTCACTGTCACTTTCCAACCTTGTTGAGGATGGCCCATTGTCAGGCTCAAAAAGCCTCAAATTTTCCCGGATGTCCACCAATTTTTCAACCCTTGTATTGGTCAGCCTGTTGCGTGATTTGGTGTGTGTGTGTGTGTTCCCAAACAAGGAACAGTTGCACTCTGAGGCGGCTGATGTTGGTGGGATTTGGAGGGTGATGGAGGCACAATGTCCCTTCCACCAGGTGGCTGATGATATGTTGGCACGACTGCCATATAGCATCTCCATCCCAAAGCCCTTGCTTGGAAGTGTACTTCGCCAGACTGCCAAAAACCTTGCTCTCATCCAGGCCAAGGTGGCGAGACACGGTAGTGATGACACCATAGGCTTTGTTGATCTCTGCACCAGACAGGATGCTCTTGCCAGCATACTTGGGGTCCAACATGTACGCTGCGGCGTATATGGGCTTCAGGCAGAAGTCTTCACACCTTTTGATGTATTTCAGAACTGCAATTACTTCTGCTTGGAGCAACAGTGAAGTGGGCAGGGCAGTACGGATTTCTTCTCTTACATCTGCATGCAGAGTCTGAACATCAGTCAGGATGGCATTGTCATCCCTCAATCCGTGCAATGGCTTCTGCTATAGGTTTCAGGAGTTTCAGGCCGCTTACCAATCTCTCCCAAAATACATCATCCAGGAGGATCCTCTTGATGGGGCTGTCCATATAAGCAGACTGTGATATGGCCATTTCTTGGAGAGACTCCTTCCTCTCCAGGAGACCGTCAAACAGGACAGTGCTCTTATTCTTCTCACTTTGCTTGGTGAGGTAGATTGCTGCTATAACTTGATGACCCTTTACATACCTAACCATACCATGGCTTTCTTGTAGAGTGTATCCATTGGTTTCTGTGCCATGATGTCCTTGAGGAGCAGATTCAATGCATGAGCAGCACAGCCAATTGGTGGGATGTGAGGGTAGGACTCCTCCACTTTAGACCAAGCAGCCTTCATGTTCGCAGCATTGTCTGGCAACAGTGCAAATACCTTCTGTGGTCCAAGGTAATTGATGACTGCCTTCAGCTCATCTGCAATGTAGAGACCGGTGTGTCTGTTGTCCCTTGTGTCTGTGCTCTTGTAGAATACTGGTTGTGAGGTGGAGATTATGTAGTTAATTATTCCTTGCCCACAAACATTCGACCACCCATCAGAGATGATTGCAATAGTCTGCTTTCTCTATGATTTGCTTGACCTTCACTTGAACTCTGCATCCAACAAATGAGTAGATAAATCATGTCTGGTTGGAGGGGTGTATTCTGGGCGAAGAACATTCAGAAATCTCTTCCAATACCCATTGCCTGTGAGCATCAGAGGTGAACCAGTTGCATACACAGCTCGAGCAAGAAACTCAGCAGCATTTCTCTGACTACGTTCCTCCATTGAGTCAAAACACTTCTGATTACAGGAGGACCATGAGCTGTTGCTATCGATAAGGTGTCTGATTCATCATTTTCACCTCAAATAGAAGTATAGGGACTTTTGTCAGAGGTTGTGAGTGCTGAGGGAACTTGATGCACTTGCCCAGATGATTCTGCACCTTTTTGCATTCTTCCATTATAATTTGGCACAGTATTTGCCAATGTACACAGCTTTTCCTTCTATATTAGCTGCAGTGAAATGTCTCCACACATCAGACAGTGCCCATGGCATTTTCCTGTAAAGATTAGAAAAAAAAATGTTAAAAAAAACCCATTTACAGATAAATAGTTAAGCAGTTAGATTAAACAACTCCTTTGTAAGATAAATGTTTTAACATGTATGGAAACAGGTGAATTAACACTTCAGTTAACAGGCTCAAGCAAGCTAAAACCCACATGGTAGAAAAAACTAACTAGCAGAAATTGTTAAAAAGTTAGAAATTATTTAAAAACACTTTGCTGTATGTGACTATTTACTAGTTAACAAAACATCATCTATGCCATATAAAATATATTCACCCCACCCAGTATTGTAATCAAAACTTACCAGAAAACATGTAGTCCTTGGCTCAGACAGTGTAATAGTATGGGTTCAATAGCATCTCATTAGTGTGCAAGATCTTGAGACTCAGCTGTACATGTGATGGAAGAATGCACTGTGCATGCAGAGTGTTGCAATTCCATTGAATTGGAGATAGTTTAATCAAAATATGCCACAAGACCTAGAATTGCCTTATGTGTATTCCACAACAAAGGTTCACTGTTATAAGCTAACTTTCTTTTGATGAATGTAAGCAATATTCCCAAACTTCCCATGGAAAAATTCCGGAATGTTTCCGACCCTTTGCAACCCTATTTAGAGGTGAGAGGAGACAGTACTGTATGTCAGTATTGGAGGTGACCTTAGTGTGGAGTTGACAGATACTGCAGAGGGATATCTTTGGTTATATCACCAGAGGTAGCGCTCCAGTGTACTACTAAACTCACAGCTCTAAAGGTCAGGGCTGTCTGAGAATGGACAGTGACAGAGAAGGTGCAATACTCTATTCTGCTTTGTGGTTTCTGTCTACATGCGTAATGCCAGAGACATATATTGAAATACGCTACATGACCAAAAGAATATGGACACGTGCTCGTCGAACATCCACCTTCCAAAATCATGGGCATTAATATGGAATTTGTCCCTCATTTCCTGCTATAACAGCCTCCACTCTTCTGGGAAGGCTTTCCACTAGATGTTGGAATATTGCTTTGGGGATTTGCTTCCATTCGTACACAAGCATTAGTGAGGTCGGGCACTGATGTTGGGCGATTAGGCCTGGCTCGCAGTCGGCGTTGCAATTCATCCCAAAGGTGTTCGATGGGGTTGAGGTCGGGGCTCTGTGCAGGCCAGTCAAGTTCTTCCTCACCGATCTTGACAACCATTTCTGTATGAACCTCGCTTTGTGTACGAGGGCATTGTCATACTGAAACCGGATTGGCATTCCCCAAACTGTTGCCACAAAGTTGAAAGCACAGAATCGTCTGGAATGTCATTGTATGCTGTAGTGTTAAGATTTCCCTTCACTGGAACTAAGGGGCCTTGCACCATTATTCCTCCTCCACCAAACTTTACAGTTGTCACTATTCATTGGTGCAGGTTGTGTTCTCCTGGAATCTGCCAAACCCAGATTCATCCGCCAGACTGCCAGATGGTGAAGCCTGATCCATCGCTCCAGAGAACGTGTTTCCACTGCTCCAGAGTCCAGTGGTGGCTTTACACTACTACAGCCGACACTTGGCATTGTGCCTGGTGATATTAGGCTTGTGTGAGGCTGCTCGGCCATGGAAACCAATTTCATGAAGCTCCTGACAAACAGTTATTGTGCTCTCGGCGGTCCCGTTTTCTGGCCTTCGCAGCTGAGCCGTTGTTGCTCTTAGACATTTCCACTTCACAATAACAGCACTTCTAGTTGACTGGAGCAGCTCTAGCAGTGCAGACATTTTATGAACTGACTTGTTGGAAATGTGGCATCCTATGACGGTGCCACGTTGAAAGTCACTGAGCTCTTCAGTAAAGCCATTCTACTGCTAATATTTGTCTATGGATATATATATATATATATATATATATATATATATATATATATATTTATTATTATTTTTTTATTTTTTTAATGGGTGTCCACATACTTTTGTTTTATAAATTTTTTACATACACTATATGTTTCTGTCTAGATGATGCTATCTGACTTATTTTGGTAGAAAAGCATATTTTGTAACTTTGCAGAGTATGCATCCTACTCTTAATTCAAATACCCTTGGTAGTGCAGGGCTTACACACGTACACAGAGAACAAAATAGATTTTCACTGCTGATTGAGGATGGTGCTTTGTGTTACAGTAATGGCCTCTTTTCAGTGCATGCTAATAATGAGAATGTCAAAATGAGTGAAATGGAGGCTCTGAGTAGAGTAATCTAATGACACTGCCACATTCTGTGCAATAAGAAATTGCTTTGATTTTCACAAAATCGATAGCGGTTCAATTAGAGATACTCTTTGCACTGAATGACTTTCTAGAATTGCGTAACTGTGTCATTATTGCTATGTGTGACTTTGCGTGTGTGTGCCATTTATTACAAATTGATTGCTAAATGTTTAACTACGGAGTACATTAATTTCACCCTGGGGAACGCATAATAATATATATGTAAAATAAGGTGTTGTATCTAACAAAGTGCTCCATTACCTTTTCACACAAATACAAGCTGACTTCATCACATGTTTTCCAGCTAGATTTTGTATAACATTACCAGTTGGCATCAGGAGAGTTTGACTGGCCCAGAGCCTTTGTTTTTATGGAATAGCCTCTCCTTTCTGTCTCCCTCTTTATTCTCCCAACTCCTCAGAATAATCACAATATATTTCATTCTGATACATCTGATACTCCGCTTGCCATTTTTCTTCCCATTTTTTTTTTTTTTTTTTTTACACTTTATCGTTTCTGTTCTGTGTTTTTCTTATTATTCAAAACTCCTCTAGCCAGCCCCCCATCTCCTTACATCTCTGTTTTCGTTCTGCGTCAGACGGTCTCAAAGGCTCGCGATGACAGTCGCGCTCTCTCTCTCTGTGTGTTCTTCCGAAGCCCTGGAGGCCTTGTCTCTCTCTCCTGAGTCGACCTCTCTCACCCAGCGATGCCCCAAGCTGGAACAGAGACACACACTGCAGCCGAACCAGAGCTCTCATTCGCAATCAAACCTCAGCAGGCCGATGAAAACACAGCAGGTGGTGATCTACATCCTACCTGTCACTGTCTTCCCACTGGGCACAGACATCAATTCAACGTCTATTCCACATTTGTTCAATGTAATTTAATTGAAATGACATGGAAGCAACGTTGATTCAACCTGTGTGTGTGTCCAGTGGGTTATCTCTTCACTTAGGTTGTCTCAAGACTTTGACTTTCAATTCATTCGTGTTGAACTGGGTGAAAGCCTGTATGATTGACAGGGATGATGTAAGTGAGAGCTGGAGTTGCTGATGTTTCAGATTGTCAACACTTTCTTGGCTTTGGGAAACACAGACGTATGCACATCCACGCACAAACACACGCCTCTGTCTTGTGTGTGCACATTTTGAGTGACGATGCCAGAGAAACATAGACACATCTCACAAATGGTTGGACAAGTTGCCAACCACAAGGCTCACTGTCTGTCCTCCTTCTCAATCATCCAGCACCCCCTTTATAAATCTTCACATCCTTTTATGCGAAAAGCTGTTGTTTCAGCAGCTTAGATGCTACTGCAGTTTCTAATTACCAGGCTTCTGTTGAAAAGAGAGAAATTAAGCAGCAATCTGGTGCCTAATTGGGCTTTGATTTGTTTTGTGCAGAGGGTCTCGTTCAGATTTGTATGTGTGCGTCATGCTGTAGTGTGGGCGAGGGTAATATGATATGACACTGCTGATTTAAAGAAAGGCCATGGGTGCTCTCCACTTTGACAAAACATTATTTGAATCTCTCTCTAATATAATAAATGCCATTTAGCAGATGCTTTATTTCAAAGCGACTAACAGTCATATGTGTATGTATTTTACATACAGGTGGCCTCGGGAAGTAATGATACAATGTTTAACTGTGAAAATATAAGAGAGTGGAGTCTTCAGCAGGTTTGTGTAGGAGGGTATCACTCACTCACACACACAATCTTGTTACACTGTACCAGTGACGATCAACTCCATATCTATCCTGTTTTGTGTGCTACACTGCCACCCACTCACTCTCTATTACTTTAAGACAAATGTGTTCATCTCATTTACCTCCCAGGCACTCAAATTATTACACTCAGATACAACCAAGATAATGTCTTTGAAAGACCATGTTTACTTTGTCTAGGCTCTCTAGTTTTGTATTTTGGATAATTTGCCTTTCTCTAATTCTATCTAAACAAATATTTATTTGTGAGCCAATATTTGCCTTTGTGCACAGTTAAACTCTTAGTTGCATTCGCCTTCCACCAGATTGATTATTTATACAGAAATAGTCTTTGTAGATATCCCTTATAAATACTATAGGTGCCCCAGGCAGGCCCTGACAGTGCCTTCATTTGATCGGATCTGAACAGGCTATAACCACCAGCCCATAGCAGAATGAAGGGTTATTGTAACTCTGTAACTAGCTACTATATTATGCACAATAAGCTGAGACACAACCGTGTGTCAACTCTCTTTGGAGTCCCACATGGTACAGGCTAGGCGGACAGGCTAGGCGGACAGGCTAGGCGGACAGACAGACGGGAGGACAGGAGGAAAGACGGACAGGCGGGAGGACAGGCGGAAAGACGGGCGGGCGGACGGACGGAAGGACAGACAGACAGACAGGAGGACAGTGGAGACTGGAAATGAGTCAATGAAGAAGAGACTGACAGAGACAGAGTTACAGTAGAAGCCTACCACTTCAGCGAGTGGTGACACTGATTTAGGTTGTCTTGGAGACCTCACTACTTGTTTAGATTAACCTGCCTGCTCAGGGATTCTCTTTCCTCAGCTCTGTCACATTGATAGTGACACTGGAGACGCAGACAAGGAGATGTCAGTGATCTAGCCTACATGTTTAAACTTGGCTAAGGCATGTGTACAAATATGAGTATATGCTTTGGTAGTGAATGATTGAGTGAGTCTGAACAAAACATTAAGAACACCTTCCTAATATAGAGTTGTACCCCCCTATTTACCCTCAGAATAGCCTCAATTCGCCAGGGCATGTACTCTATAAGGTGTCAAAAGCATTCCACAGGGATGGCCCATGTTGACTCCAATGCTTCCCACAGTTGTCAAGTTGGCTGGATGTCCTTTGTGTGGTGGACCATTCTTGATACACACGGGAAACTGTTGAGCTTGAAAAACCCAGCAGCGTTGCAGTTCTTGACACAAACCGGTGCGCCTGGGCACCTACTACCATACCTCGTTCAAAGGCAATTACATTTTTTGTCTTGCCCATTCACCCTCTGAATGGCATACATACACAATCAATGTCTCAAGACTTAAAAATCCTTCTTTAACCTGTCTCCTCCCCTTCATCTACACTGATTGAAGTGGATTTAACAAGTGACGTCAATAAGGGATCATGGCTTTCACCTGGATTCCCCTGGTCAGTCTCTCATGGAAAGAGCAGGTGTTCTTAATGTTTTATACACAGTAATTGATGGTTTTTAATCAATGTCTAATGACTGATAGTTAATGATCCTGTATCATGTCAAATAGAGCACTGCCCATTATGTCTAATCAAGGCACTGTTATCGACATAATGAAAACTCAGAAGCTTGTCATCCGTTGATATTTGAAAAGATGAAATATGGAGGGATCCGGCATCTTTTTTTTAACGTGACTTGACAACAATCAATGTTTAAAGGGCTACACATACTGTCCTAGCTAGCACATAACATTCTGAAAACCATATGTTTGTTAGAGCTTGGTTAGAGAGTGGTTGTCCTATGGTTATTTTGCATACATCCTTCCCACAACTTTCTGGGAATGGTGCAAAATAGTTACTTGGCTTTTCAACATTCTCAGTACATTTAAGGAACTTGACAAAATAAGTTATTTTCTTGGTATTTCATTACTTAAACAGAACGTTTCCTAAAAGTCAAACATGGTTACATTTAATTTACATTTTGGTCATGTTCTAGGAACATTCTCCAACTGGTTTGACGTTGGGAATGTTCTCAAATAGTTCATAGAACGTTAAGAAACAACGTTCTTCTGTGGGAATTTAAGTACATCAGCATAATGTTTCTTACAGGTTTCCTCATGGTTCTATTTAAAGTCATGTTCTGAGAATATTTAGAAAACTTTCCATAAAAAACACAAACATCCATGTGTCCTAGCTGTGCTTGGAGTAAAAAAAATATTACACAAAGTAAGCTAGCAGTGTTATTAAGTCTTATTGAAACATCCAGTAAAATGTGTAACGATTGTCGTCTTCTTCCTCGGACGAGGAGAGGAGAGAAGGATCGGTGGACCAATACGCAGCGAGGAATGTTGACATAATGAATTTATTGAAAAGACGAAGACTGACACGAACTATACTTGAATAAACTACAAAATAACACGAAGACACGAACAGGGAAAATAGACTACACAAAAGAACAATGTACAAAACAAACCGAAAACAGTCCCGTGTGGTGCACAGACACGGAAGACAATCACCCACAAACAAACAGTGAGAACAACCTACCTTAATATGACTCTCAATCAGAGGAAATGCCAAACACCTGCCTCTAATTGAGAGCCATACCAGGCAACCCTTTAACCCAACATAGAAACACAACCCATAGAAATGCCCACCCAGCTCACGCCCTGACCAATAAACACATACAAAACAAGAGAAAACAGGTCAGGAACGTGACAAAATGTTTAAGGAAGTAATTCAAAAAACTCTGAATAACCTATAATTTCAGTTCTCAGAGCATTAATACAACTTTCAAGGAAACAGAGTAAAACATTCTCAGAACATCCTTGCAACCTTAAAATAAACGTTCCCAGAAAAGGCAAAATGTTCACTTCTGTTCTTATGACTGACACTGCGTGTGTGTGTCTGTGAGGATATGAGAGGAATTGAAAAGGAAAGATAGAGAGTAGTATACTTTCTCCCTCTGCCATATCAATGATCTACACAGCCAGTGGATGTGACCTAGTTTAGAACAGGCTGCATCATATTAAACTTTAATACTTGCTAACAAACTAGATCCCATTACTGTGTGGAGCTCCATCTCTCAAGTGTTTTTCTCACGATTAGTTTTCTTCTGTCTTTTTTTCTACCTTAGAGCTGTAGAGGCAGTTTTAAAATGGCCCTATGGATATGGCGTTCATATTGGGACAGCCTCAGTCTCTGCAGGACTTGTCAATGTCATCCGGAGTTGTCTCTTCAACTTGGACACTGTTTATGAAACAGCAACTAAAAGCCAAGCGTGGTCTGGGTAATCGTCAAGGGTTAAATTGCTATGTATAGAAATGTCAAACACTTCAAGGTAATGGTGATCCAGTATAAAATGACTTATACCTAGACGTTTCCTTCAAGTTCTCTTAGTCTGGTTCTGTCTCTCTACATTCATTGCTCTTGACATACTCTTCCTGGCTGAAGCGTGAGGCTTCAAGATACATTAGCAGGTGATATTCAGTGTGACAGCCAACTTCGCCTGTTTCCACTTGAGGCCAACTGATACAATTAGCACAAACATAGACTGGATTGCTTACAAAGGCACTAATACAGCCAGTGTGTTCTGCAGTCAATGGGCTGTACAGTCAGTGAGCCTCAGTCAATAAGACTACTTATAGTTGTCGATTTTCTAAAAGTGTGGTGTTACATCGAGGTGGCCATCTTGTCCATCCATGGTCCAGATAATGCTTTTGAACTCTGACCCTGCTTTTAACCTCCACTGTATCCATTTGTATTGCCCAGCCGTGGATAAACTCATGGGGTCTGAGACTACAGCTATCCCACAGTGCTCTGGTCGCCTGCCTTGCAGGTGTCAGATGAGTTAGGTCCAGTTTATATTTATACCTACTGTACCGTCGTCATGGATGGATACCTCTCATTTATTCTTCTTACCCAGAATACCCCACTGTGTGGATGAAACTCCAAAGCCAAATAAATGCATGGAGCAGAGAAGGGGAGAGGGAAATAAAGGCCAAGAAGGAGGGAAATACTATAGATAATGTATGTAAGAGTGAGTGACAGAGGGAAATAAAAAGAGAGAGCGATAAGCCCCCAAATCAGCAGAGATGAAACTCCGTTATTGATGTGTAAGACGTCCTGTGCCAGCATGAAGAGAGAGACTGTTACCTTCCATGTAAAATGAATTGTTAGCCAGCATTATACTCCCTCACGTTTGGTGCAGGAGAAAGGAAAACTGTTATTACAAACACAGCTGGGTGTATCGCCCTCTATATACCACACAGCAAGACCTGCTCTAAATTCACACTTGAGAAAGTGTACTTGTTAAGGCACTAGAAAATAGAGGGGAAAGGGTCTATGGTGGCTAACAGTTTATAATGCCTAAATCACACATTTTACATGGAGCCACTTGAGACTGATGGACTGTGAATTTTATCCTAACACCACCAACCTCTATTCAGTCGTGTTTCTATAACTTTGATTTCTACTACCTCCACTATTCAGTCGTGTTTCTATAACTTTAATTTCTACTACCTCCACTATTCAGTCGTGTTTCTATAACTTTAATTTCTACTACCTCCACTATTCAGTCGTGTTTCTAGAACTTTAATTTCTACTACCTCCACTATTCAGTCGTGTTTCTATAACTTTAATTTCTACTACCTCCACTATTCAGTCGTGTTTCTAGAACTTTAATTTCTACTACCTCCACTATTCAGTCGTGTTTCTAGAACTTTAATTTCTACTACCTCCACTATTCAGTCGTGTTTCTAGAACTTTAATTTCTACTACCTCCACTATTCAGTCGTGTTTCTAGAACTTTAATTTCTACTACCTCCACTATTCAGTCGTGTTTCTAGAACTTTAATTTCTACTACCTCCACTATTCAGTCGTGTTTCTAGAACTTTAATTTCTACTACCTCCACTATTCAGTCGTGTTTCTAGAACTTTAATTTCTACTACCTCCACTATTCAGTCGTGTTTCTAGAACTTTAATTTCTACTACCTCCACTATTCAGTCGTGTTTCTAGAACTTTAATTTCTACTACCTCCACTATTCAGTCGTGTTTCTAGAACTTTAATTTCTACTACCTCCACTATTCAGTCGTGTTTCTAGAACTTTAATTTCTACTACCTCCACTATTCAGTCGTGTTTCTAGAACTTTAATTTCTACTACCTCCACTATTCAGTCGTGTTTCTAGAACTTTAATTTCTACTACCTCCACTATTCAGTCGTGTTTCTAGAACTTTAATTTCTACTACCTCCACTATTCAGTCGTGTTTCTAGAACTTTAATTTCTACTACCTCCACTATTCAGTCGTGTTTCTAGAACTTTAATTTCTACTACCTCCACTATTCAGTCGTGTTTCTAGAACTTTAATTTCTACTACCTCCACTATTCAGTCGTGTTTCTAGAACTTTAATTTCCACTACCTCCACTATTCAGTCGTGTTTCTAGAACTTTAATTTCTACTACCTCCACTATTCAGTCGTGTTTCTAGAACTTTAATTTCTACTACCTCCACTATTCAGTCGTGTTTCTAGAACTTTAATTTCTACTACCTCCACTATTCAGTCGTGTTTCTAGAACTTTAATTTCTACTACCGCCACTATTCAGTCGTGTTTCTAGAACTTTAATTTCTACTACCGCCACTATTCAGTCGTGTTTCTAGAACTTTAATTTCTACTACCTCCACTATTCAGTCGTGTTTCTAGAACTTTAATTTCTACTACCTCCACTATTCAGTCGTGTTTCTAGAACTTTAATTTCTACTACCTCCACTATTCAGTCGTGTTTCTAGAACTTTAATTTCTACTACCTCCACTATTCAGTCGTGTTTCTAGAACTTTAATTTCTACTACCTCCACTATTCAGTCGTGTTTCTAGAACTTTAATTTCTACTACCTCCACTATTCAGTCGTGTTTCTAGAACTTTAATTTCTACTACCTCCACTATTCAGTCGTGTTTCTAGAACTTTAATTTCTACTACCTCCACTATTCAGTCGTGTTTCTAGAACTTTAATTTCTACTACCGCCACTATTCAGTCGTGTTTCTAGAACTTTAATTTCTACTACCTCCACTATTCAGTCGTGTTTCTAGAACTTTAATTTCTACTACCGCCACTATTCAGTCGTGTTTCTAGAACTTTAATTTCTACTACCGCCACTATTCAGTCGTGTTTCTAGAACTTTAATTTCTACTACCGCCACTATTCAGTCGTGTTTCTAGAACTTTAATTTCTACTACCGCCACTATTCAGTCGTGTTTCTAGAACTTTAATTTCTACTACCGCCACTATTCAGTCGTGTTTCTAGAACTTTAATTTCTACTACCTCCACTATTCAGTCGTGTTTCTAGAACTTTAATTTCTACTACCTCCACTATTCAGTCGTGTTTCTAGAACTTTAATTTCTACTACCTCCACTATTCAGTCGTGTTTCTAGAACTTTAATTTCTACTACCTCCACTATCCAGTCGTGTTTCTAGAACTTTAATTTCTACTACCTCCACTATCCAGTCGTGTTTCTAGAACTTTAATTTCTACTACCTCCACTATCCAGTCGTGTTTCTAGAACTTTAATTTCTACTACCTCCACTATTCAGTCGTGTTTCTAGAACTTTAATTTCTACTACCTCCACTATTCAGTCGTGTTTCTAGAACTTTAATTTCTACTACCTCCACTATTCAGTCGTGTTTCTAGAACTTTAATTTCTACTACCTCCACTATTCAGTCGTGTTTCTAGAACTTTAATTTCTACTACCGCCACTATTCAGTCGTGTTTCTAGAACTTTAATTTCTACTACCGCCACTATTCAGTCGTGTTTCTAGAACTTTAATTTCTACTACCGCCACTATTCAGTCGTGTTTCTAGAACTTTAATTTCTACTACCGCCACTATTCAGTCGTGTTTCTAGAACTTTAATTTCTACTACCGCCACTATTCAGTCGTGTTTCTAGAACTTTAATTTCTACTACCGCCACTATTCAGTCGTGTTTCTAGAACTTTAATTTCTACTACCGCCACTATTCAGTCGTGTTTCTAGAACTTTAATTTCTACTACCGCCACTATTCAGTCGTGTTTCTAGAACTTTAATTTCTACTACCTCCACTATTTGACTACTTATGTTTTTTTCTCCCCATAGCAATTCTACACTCATTTCCTCCACTATTGCAGATTCCACAACAAGCTAGTTTTTGATCCATTACGAACAAAGCTTCCAAGCAAACAAACCATTGAACTGCAAACTTAATGTTCCAATTTCAGTTCTTTGATTAAATACAGAGACATTGTCGATTGATGACAATCTTTGAGAGTTGATCATGGTAGTACAGCAACACCTTTAAACATGTAATTCCGTATCTCTATCTCAATGGAGCTATGTCTGTCTGTGTGCCTGCGTACATTTGCTTGCTTGTGTGTGATGTATTTCAGAGGGCCGGAAGTGGAGACAGCTCAGAGCTCTAACCACCCTAAGACAGGACTAAGTGTTTTTCCTCTACCTCACTGTGTTATTATGATTGAATGAGCCCATCTGGCTTCTGTAGATGGAGAGTCATTGACGCTGGGTGTTGGTGTTTGATTCAGGTTGTCTGGAACAAAGCACCTCAATCTATCACTGCTTGTACTGGGAGGGGAGACCAACACACTGGAATGAGCTTCCTCTGTCTTTGTTACAATATCAAGTCTCTCTGTATCTCCGCTGTAGGTAGCTAGCTGTAAGTGGGTTTTACTGTTGTAGCACTGAGCCATTGCAGTAGTCCTGTCGTCAGTGTCTCTGGTAAAAGACCTGGGATGAAAGTGCTACATGTTCATTAGGCCTACTTGGAATGTTGTCATGTGTGAAACCTATCTTAGAGATGTTGGGCATCTATTCCAACTTCAGCAATTTGCACTTTAAAGCTAGCTACTACACATTAACAAGCGGACGTCTTTTAAATAGCTGTTGAGGTATGTAGTGAAAGTCAACGTCTCTCCCTCATTCATTAACTTTCAACAGCATCTGTTAACCCGGAGTCGTAGACAGCGTGTCCTGTGGCCTTCACGACCGTTAACTCACTTGGTTAACCCCTCCTGACCATGAAACGCAACAACCACAACCACCGTATTGGGAGCTGCACTTCTGTGAAGAAAAAAACGTTGAGGCTTATGTCCCGGAAATGTTTTTAACTGAAAGACTGCAACAACAACAAAACATTTTTATTTTTATTTTTATTTTTTTTACAGCACTGGTGTGTTGTTGCGCCAGGTAGAAATTGCTGTGTCACTGCATCTTCTACTCTTGTTGCGCTACAGTCAACACATCTCATTACACTCAATTGACCACTCGACCGCACAACTCCACCCACGGTCAATCTGTCTGACCGTGACCATTTAGCTGTGAGAACCCTTAGCACCCACTTGACTGTGAGCGTCTGACCATGAGATTGGCCAGCCCAGAGCAGAACCACTCCTCATCATCCTCTCTGCACACCGCTACACAGCAATCTGCTTGCAGGAGGAACATAGGCGCTGTGATTCCTCTGGGCTGCTCCTGACAAGCAATAATAGTTCTAATGTGTGTTTTTATTGTAGGCCAGGGAATTAAAGCAATATTAAACCCGGGAGACTTCCTGGTAGTTAATGTGCTGGGGAACGTGTGGTGCGTGAGGTGTGGGGAGACTCAAAGCAGGTAGGTAAGGAGAACTGAGAGAGGGAACTCATACCGAATACTAACTTGAAGTACTGTAACTTGACAGGCCTTCCTGTATGATAGTCCACTGTCTTACATTTGGTGGCAGCAGTGGGATCTGGACATCTACGAATACAGCACTGTAAGTAAACAAACATGCACTTGAAGACCTTGTTGTGCAAGCCTGCCTTACTGTCACCTCCCTTGGCTGTAAAGGTCCACTGTCTTATCAAGATGTTTAAGACTGGTGTGTCTCACACCCCTGTTAGTCTCACCTAGCTTGGCCTATAGACCTTGCTTGTTCCATTTTGACCAGTACCCCTGACTTGTGTGTTGTACTGAGGAACATAAGGCTAATGTAAACAAGTGTGGCAGGCCAAACTAAACAGGGATTTAGGAGACACCAGCACAGATTGTTGCCATGGTGTTGCTAATGGGATTGTTACAGAAGAGTCAGGATTAAAGTCACTGAGTGACACTGTGTGACAGCCTGAACCATGCAGGGCCTGAATGACTGGGTGTGTTTACTAGGTCCTCAGCACTGAACACATGTACTGTGTTGCAGAGAGGGTTTTGCTGAACAAACATGCCTCTAGACAGAGGTGACATTATACTTGATATCTTCATCATAAGGCCATATAACAATGATGTCATCCTTTGGCAACAACATGGCGTCCGTACCAGGAAATTATCAAATTATATTATTTTTCACATGCTTCGTAAACAACAGGTGTAGACTATTTACGGCCCTTCCCAACAATGCAGAGGGAAAAAAAGATACATGGAGGAATAACAGGAGGAATAAATGCACAATGATACAGTGCCTTCGGAAAGATTCAGAGCCCTTGACTTTTTCAACATTTTGTTACTTTTCAGCCTATTTCTAAAATGGTATAAATTATTTGATCAATTATCTACACACAATACCTCATAATGACAAAGAGGAAACAGGTCTTTAGAAATGTTTGCAAATTTATAAAAAATACAAACCGAAAAACCTTATTTACATAAGTATTCAGACCCTTTGACTTTTTCCACCTGTGGTAAATTCAATTCATTGGACATGATTTGGAAAGGCACACACCTGTCTATATAAGGTCCCACAGTTGACAGTACATGTCAGAGCAAAAACCATGCCATGAGGTCAAAGGAATTGTCCGTAGAGCTACGATACAGGTTTGTGTCGAGGCACATACAGTTGAAGTCAGAAGTTTACATACACTTTAGCCAAATACATTTAAACTCAGTTTTTCACATTCCACATTCCATTTAATCCTAGTAAAAATTCCCTGTCTTAGGTCAGTTAGGATCACCACTTTATTTTAAGAATGTGAAATGTCAGAATAATAATAGAGAGAATGATTTATTTAAGCTTTTATTTCTTTCATCACATTCCCAGTGGGTCAGAAGTTTACATACACTCAATTAGTATTTGGTAGCATTGCCTTTAAATTGTTTAACTTGGGTCAAACGTTTTGGGTAGCCTTCCACAAGCTTCCCTGTCACGCCCTGACCTTAGAGATCCTTTTTATGTCTCTATTTTGGTTGGTCAGGGCGTGAGTTGGGGTGGGCATTCTATGTTTTTGTTCTATGTTGTCTATTTCTATGTGTTTGGCCGGGTGTGTTTCTCAATCAGAGGCAGCTGTCTATCGTTGTCTCTGATTGAGAACCATACTTAGGTAGCCTTTTCCCACCTGTGTTTCGTGGGTAGTTGTTTCCTGTTTTGTGTCTACACCAGACAGGACTGTTTCGTTTGTTCCGTTTTGTTCTAGTGTTCAGTATTATTAAAAGTCATGAACACGTACCACGCTGCACCTTGGTCCTCTCCTTCTTCCTCAGACGAACGTTGTTACATTATCACAATAAGTTGGGTGAATTTTGTCCCATTCCTCCTGACAGAGCTGATGAAACTGAGTCAGTTTTGTAGGCCTTGCTCACACATGCTTTTTCAGTTCTGCCCACACATTTTCTATATGATTGAGGTCAGGGCATTGTGATGGCCAATCAATACCTTGACTTTGTTGTCCTTAAGCCATTTTTCCACAACTTTGGAAGTATGCTTGGGGTCATTGTCCTTTTGGAAGACTAATTTGCGACCAAGCTTTAACTTCCTGACTGATGTCTTGATGTTGCTTCAATATATCCACATGATATTCCTTCCTCATGATGTTGTCTATTTTGTGAAGTGCACCAGTCCCTCCTGCAGCAAAGCACACCCACAACATGATGCTGCCACCCCCGTGCTTCATGGTTGGGATGGTGTTCTTCGGCTTGCACACCTCACTTTTTTTCTCCAAACATAACAAGGGTCATTATGGCCAAACAGTTCTATTTTTGTTTCATCAGACCAGACAACATTAATCTTAAAAGTATGATATTTGTCCCCATGTGCAGTTGCAAACCGTAGTATGGATTTTTATTGCGGTTTTGGAGCAGTGGCTTCTTCCTTGCTGAGCGGCCTTTCAGGTTCTGTCGGTAAAGGACTCGTTTTACTTTGGATATAGATACTTTTGTATCTGTTTCCTCCAGCATCTTCACAAGGTCCTTTGCTGTTGTTCTGGGATTGATTTACATTTTCCGCACCAAAGTACGTTCATCTCAAGGAGACAGAACGTGTCTCCTTCCTGAGCGGTATGACGGCTGCGTGGTCCCATGGTGTTTATACTTGCATACTATTGTTTGTACAGATGAACGTGGTACCTTCAGGCGTTTGGAATTTGCTCCCAAGGATGAACCAGACCTGTGGAGGTCTATAATTTTGTTTTCTGAGGTCTTCTTTTGATTTTCCCATGATGTCAAGCAAAGAGGCATTGAGTTGGAAGGTAGGCCTTGAAATACATCCCCAGGTACACCTCCAATTTACTCAAATGGTGTCAATTAGCCTATCAGAAGCATCTAAAGCCATGACATCATTTTCTGGAACTTTCCAAGCTGTTTAAATGCACTGTCAACTTGTGTATGTAAACTTCTGACCCACTGGAATTGTGATACAGTGAAATAATCTGTCTGGAAACAATTGTTGGAAAAATTACTTGTGTCATGCACAAAGTAGATGTGCTAACTAACTTGCCCAAACTATAGTTTGTTAACAAGAAATTTGTGGAGTGGTTGAGAAATTAGTTTTAATGACTCCAACCTAAGTGTATTTAAACTTCCGACTTCAACTGTATGTGTAACCTTTTCTTTAACTAGGCAAGTCAGTTAAGAACAAATTCTATTTACAATGACGGCGTGTACCGGCCAAACCCGGACAACGCTGGGACAGTTGTGTGCTGCCCTATGGGACTCCCAATCACAGCCGGTTGTGAATCAGCCTGGATTCTAACCAGAGCTTCTGTAGTGACGCCTCAAGCACTGAGATGCAGTGCCTTAGACCACTGCGCCGCTCGGGTGCCCAATTTCTGGGGAAGGGTACCAAAACATTTATGCAGCATTGAAGATCCCCAAGAACACAGAGGCCTCCTTTCTTAAATGAAAGAAGTTTGGATCCACGAAGACTCTTCCCAAAGCTGGCCGCCTGGCCAAACTGAGCAATCGGGGGAGAAGGACCTACGTCAGGGAGGTGGCCAAGAATAAGATGGTCACTCTGACAGAGCTCCAGATTTCCTCTGTGGAGAGTGGGAGAACCTTCCAGAAGGACAACCATCTCTGCAGCACTCCACCAATCAGGCTTTTATGGTAGCGTGGCCAGACAGAAGCTATTCCTCAGTAAAAAGCACATGACAGCCCGTTTGGAGTTTGTCAAAAGGCACCTAAAGACTCTCAGACCATGAGAAACAAGGTTCTCTGTTCTGATGAAACCAATATTGAACTCTTTGGCCAGAATGCCAAGTGTCACGCCTAGAGGAAACCTGGCACCATCCTTATGGTGAAGCATGGTGGTGGCAGCATCTTGCTGTGGAGATGTTTTTCAGAGGCAGGGACTAGGAGACTAGTCAGGATCGAAGGAAAGATGAATGGTGCAAAGTACATGATGAAAACCTGCTCAGGACTTTATTTTTTTTTTTGATTTTCAAGCAGATTTAAGTCAAAACTGTTACTTGGCCCCTCGGGCACATTCACCTTCTTCTTGGAAAGCAACTGTACATTTGGCCTTGTAGGTTATTATCCTGCTGAAAGGACATCTCTCGGTATCTAGTGGAAAGCAGACTGAACCAGATTTTGCCTGTGCTTAACTCCATTCCCTTCTTTGTTTATCCTGTGAAATTATCCAGTCCTTAACGATTACAAGCATACCCATAACATGATGCAGCCACCACTATGATTGAAAATATGGAGAGTGGTACTCAGTAATGGGTTGTATTGGATTTGCCCCAAACATAACACATCGTATTCAGAGCAAAAAGTTAATTGCTTTGCTACATTTTTTGCAGCATTACTTTAGTGCCTTCTTGCAAACAGGATGCATGTTTTGGAATATTTGTTATTCTGTACTGGCTTCCTTCCTTTCACTCTGTCATTTAGGTTAGTATTGTGGAGTAACTACAATGTTGTTGATCCATCCTCAGTTTTGTCCTATCACAGCCATTAAACTCTAACTGTTTTAAAGTCACCGTTGGCATCATGGTGAAATCCCTGAGTGGTTTCCTTCCTCTCCGGCAAATGAGTTAAGAAGGAAGCCTGTATCTTTGCAGTGACTGGGTGTATTAATACACCATCCAAAGTGTAATTAATAACTTCACCATTCTCAAAGGTATATTCAGTGTCTGCTTTTTAAATGTTTTCCAATCTACCAATAGGTGCCCTTTTTTGCGAAGCATTTTAAAACATCCCTGGTGTTTGTGGTTGAATCTGTGTTTGAAATTAACTGCTCGACTGAGGGACCTTACAAGTATCTGTATGTGTGGGGTACAGACATGAGGTAGTCATTCAAAAATAATTTTAAACACTATTGCACAGAGTGAGTCCATGCAACTTATTATGTGACTTGTTTACTCCTGAACTTATTTAGACTTGCCATAACAAAGGGGTTGAATACTTATTGACTCACTTACATTTCAGCTTAAAATGTTTAATTCATTTGTAAAAATTACAAAAAACATAATTTCACTTTGACATTATGGGGTATTGTGTGTAGGCCGTTTTAAATTCAGACTGTAACACCACAAGATGTGTGAATACTTTCTGAAGGCACTGTATTATGGAAATTTAAATCTTGTTGCAGTGCTTCTGCTACAACTCTTGTCAATCTGTATAGGCTCTCTCCCCAGCCACATACAAAGATCAATCCAAGGATGATATGGGTCTGTGGGCCAAGCCAGCAGGCACTTGGCGGTGTTTGGACCTGTACATCCGATCAATAGTCACCGTGCTTCTTCGCTGTAGTCTTGCCTGACTGGAGGAAACACAATATTGCTGCTCTTTCTCTACACACATGCACGAATACTCACACATGCGCTCAGACACACACAAATGAATAAGCACGCACACACATATATATATATATATGCAAGTGCACACACAGACTCATGCGCCCCCCCCCCCCCCCCCCCCCCGAAGCAGTTTGGTCAGGGGGTCAGCTGTCTAGGCTAGAAAAATCGATTTCTGCTGCTGACAGCCACTCCAAGGTAAGCCTGAGGTATTGAGACTGGCTGAGATGGATAAGAAAGGAAAATAGGGAGAGTGGCTTTAAGATGGATAGGAGGAGAGATGGACAGAGAAAGAGTGTTCGTTTTCTTTGTGAATATGAATGTCTGTCGAGGTCACATCAGGAAAATCTCTTGATCCTTCTCATATTCTGAAAAGATCACAGTGACATACAAAGAGATCTAGGATCCTTGCCAGGAAAACCTGATAATCAACTCCCACACTCTCCACAGTGGCCTATTCTCTTTTGATACCCTTATGGATGTAACCGTTTATGAAAGAGTGATAAATAAGAAATTAGAGTAACACTATCTGGCCTATTTCTGTTCCCTCTGCTTAGCAGACTGGAGGGACGATGCACAAACTGGGACAGTTATTGAGAGTTACTGTACTGTAGTTTACATAAGCTTTCACTTAATCTTGAGAAATGTGGATTATTCAGTTACCTACTCCATCTTGGGTCAGAGTTCATGTTGTTTCACAGTGAATGCTGTTGGAGATGCTGGTTATCCGGGGGAGTAGTTTGACGGTAGCTGGACAGCAGTAAGCATGTATAATGTAGTTTAAGTTTAGGTACTGCATGGCAGTAGTTATTTTAAAGGCAACTTGAATTTAGGTACTCATTCTGCAAAATGTGGCCTGCCAATCAACTGAATATTTTGTTTATGCTTTTCTCATTCAACACAATTATTTCACCCCCCCCCCCCAACACACACACACACACACACCAATCAAATTGGGTGCCAGATTGTCAGTGAACAAACTGCTGGTTTGCCTCTGAAGCTAAGTAGGGTTGGACCTGGTCAGTCCCTGGATGGGAGACCAGATGCTGATGGAAGTGGTGTTGGAGGGTCAGTAGGAGGCACTCTTTCCTCTGCTCTCAAAAATAAATATTCCATTGCAGTGATTGGGGACATTTCCCTGTCTTTTGGATGGGATGTTGAATGGGTGTCCTGGCTCTCTGTGGTCACTAAAGATCCCATGGCACTTATCGTAGGGGTGTTAACCCTGGTGTCATGGCTAAATTGCCAATCTGTCCCTCATACCAGTGGTCCCGTGTGGCTCAGTTGGTAGAGCATGGCGCTTGCAACGCCAGGGTTGTGGGTTCAATTCCCACGGGGGGACCAGGGTTCAATACCCACGGGGGGACCAGGATGAATATGTATGAACTTTCCAATTTGTAAGTCGCTCTGGATAAGAGCGTCTGCTAAATGACGTAAATGTAAATGTAATACCATCATGGCCACCTAATCATCCCCAGCTTCCAAATGGCTCATTAATTTCCTGTAACTAGTCCCCAGGTTGTTGCCAGAAATGAGAATGTGTTCTCAGTCAACTTACCTGGTAAAATAAGGAGGGGGGAAAAAACTGACTCCGCAAAATCCAACTGCATTATTCAGACAAGATGACAGAAACCAGAGAGGAGAAAAAATTGTTCATACACCTGAGTGAAAATGTGAAAACACAAACTCAGAAAGTCACCTTCAACAACCCACAGTGAAGTAATTTTTTGCCCAGAATCACAAATTCTTTCTCTGCTTCAAGCTCTTAAAAACTTCTTCGGGATCGGTGTCCCATCCACAGAACTGTTGAGCTAATGTAGGCTAATGCGATTAGCATGAGGTTGTAAGTAGCGAGAACATTTCCCAGGACATAGACATATCTGATATTGGCCAAAAGCTTAAATTATTGTTAATCTAACTGCACTGTCCAATTTACAGTAGCTATTACAGTGAAAGAATACCATGCTATTGTTTGAGGAGAGTGCACAATTTTGAACATGGAAAGTTATTAATGAACAAATTAGGCACATTTGGGCAGTCTTGATATAAATGCAATAGTTCATTGGATCAGTCTAAAACTTTGCACATACACTGCTGCCATCTAGCGGCCAAAATCTAAATTGCTCCTGGGCTGGAATAATACATTATGGCCTTTCACTTGCATTTCAAAGATGATGGTACCAAAAAAATATAAAAGAACGGTTGGTTTTTACTTTGTATTATCTTTTACCAGATCTATTGTGTTATTCTCCTACATTCCTTTCACATTTCCACAAACTTCAAAGTGTTTCCTTTCAAATAGTACCAAGTATATGCATATCCTTGCTTCAGGGCCTGAGCTACAGGCAGTTAGATTGTAAGCTTTCATTGTGTTATCTTTGATTTTCTTAAATTGTATGTGGAGGCGTCACCGGCTGGAGCGCCCGTATGTATTTACATTTTTTTCAAATCAATTCAATCAATCAATTCAAACTCTGGTCCTGAACTTCTCAATCTTATTATAATTTATTTTTCAAAGACCAGTACACTCCCCTACCGAGTTTCTACACTCCTTGTCTATGGACCCATTCATGCTTTGGGTCTTGCTGTTCGGCCATTGAGTTAGCTTAGCTGACACCTGCTTAATCATGTTTCGTATCGTTATTCTTCGTATCACTTCATCACTTTGACTAATGTGGAAATGTCTCTTCTTCAGGAGAACCACGCAAGTTTGACCCAACATTTAGAGGACCAATCTGCAACAGGTAATGTTTCACTTTGCTTTTGCATTATCACAGTTTAACTGTGCGTCTTGATTGTTTCATTGCTGGGACTGAGGGCTTGTTGCTACATATTTGTTACCTTAATTTGATCACTCTGTTGTCGCATAGAATTTTCCTGCACAACAGGAAATGCAAATTGTAGTTTATTCAAGGTTTAAAAAGTTAGTAATTTCAACTAGAAAATTTCAGACTTGACTTGCTCTAAAGAAAAATGTATCAACCCCTGTAAAAATGTCTGTGGATTATAATCCACATAATAATTCACTTTTCCTGTTGCTGCAGGATTAATTTCCTGCTGTGAGAAGCAGGGTAAAATTAAGATTTGAATGTGTAATCCCATTTCCAGACAGTGAGTGTTTTCATATAGATTCAGTGCCTCTTCACTAGCCTCGCAAGCCGCCTGATCCAGCCAGCGAACATTAATGTCAGCTTGCAAAATCAGGCGGCTTGCAAGGCTACCTCTTCAATACACTGCTGCCAATGGGCACGTTCGAGCGGATACATTTTGTCTAGTCAGTGACCATCGTTGTTCACCAACTTTCAAAGTGTGGTGCATTATGGGGATACAAATGTTCTGACTTGCGCCTACAATGTCGACTGCATGGACTAAACATGTGATCAAAGGTCATGCAGTTTTAGATTAAGTCGCTGTAGTTGCTTCTCAGTAACTGCACCATGCAGCCATCACCTGCATTGTGGGAGGCGCTATTTGTCAACCACTCATTAAGGTGTTTTTTGTTGAACCACGCGAACGTGATCAAAGACATGACTGAAACAGGAACCAACTTTGCCAAAATTCTAAAGCTACAGGGGCTACAAATGAAAGTTATATTTGAGACCTCTCTGTAACCAATTATTTGCACACACGTTATGTTTTCAATGAGTGTATGATATGGGAGTATTGAACATTTTTCTTTAAACATTTATAAAGACATGTTTATGAACAATAGCAGCTATGGTAACACTGCCATGCGGATCTGAGCCTTGCTGTTTGAAAACCACAACAGTGTCTGACTTTTGGCTGTCACAGACTTCATTCATCGACTTTCGTCTACAGTCAGCTTCGTTAGTCTTACTACTCGAACACACCCAATAGCTAGGAGTGATTATGAAAGGAGAGTGTGCTGCCAAAGGGCTGTCCCACTGATGATGTACTGTAGTACACATGTTTTAAGGCTTTGGTAATGTACTACACAACTTTTAATACTACACATCAATGTTAAAGACACACATTCACAAGAGAGCTGTAGTCACCATGGAACTGCCCTGCTGGCAGGCTAGTCCCTTTGCTATATTGACAGTAGTCTGATTTTGATATAGAAAATGTAAATGAATTAAGGGCAACGTCCCTTACCCTTTTAAAAGTAGTGCACTAATCGGAGAATAGGGTGTGATTTGAGACAGAGCCCATGGTCTGCTCTAATCTCTGACTGAAATGAAAATGACTCTGTCATGGAAATTACATTTATGGGCTATAGCTAATACTAACTTTAAAGCTAATATTTACTGTGAGCTAAGCCTAAACTCATACAGACCCTCTGAAATGTCAGTTGTGCTTAACCCAGTGTCGACCAATTACATTTCAGGTAATATAAGAGATTATTATTTGGTGACATAACTGAAGATTATTCCACAGTATTCAATAATAGGATTTGGTGTTTCAAAATGTTCAGACAGACTTCTTTATCTATTCTAATACCATCCATGTTATACAATTATTTGCCACTACATCACAACAACACTGTCAGAAGCAGTAACCAAACCTCCATTCCATTATAAACCAAACCCAAACATTTGAGATTCTCCAGCCAACATTCATCGACGATACAGACCCTCCCTTCCCTACCAATCTCAAAGACAGAGCATTAAACCTGAGAGAAGCTGGAGAGAGAACACACCCCCACCCCCTCTCCTGTCTGACAGCATCACAGATAAAAGCATGTCAAAGAAAAGAGGGAGAAAAACAGGGAGGAAATCGATGGCTATTAGAAACTCCGGTAACTGGATGCAATCAGTGTGGCTGCAGTTCAAACCGGCTAGAACTGGAACCAGGTCAGTTGGCTAGAAGAGCCCCACTAACCCAGACAGAGATGGGTGGCGGGGAGCGGAGCAGAGTTGGTTGTGTAAATAAGAAATGAGGAGGACCCTTTAAATCCTTAATTAGACCTCACTGACAAAACCCATCCAGGAGAAAAGAGTGGCTGAATAAAAGAGGCTGGAGTGGCTTGTTGTGTTGTGAAGATTGGAGTGTATTGGTGTTGAAAGTGGGTGGAGGGATGGGTCTTGTTATAGGACTCTTCTGAAGGAGTTGTGTTGTGGGGATTCTATGTTGTTAATTGATGATCAGGGGAATGGCGTGGTAGATTATTGCTGTTATTCCCAGAGAGAAGAAATTCATTCTGCCATTTTAACACTTCCTCTGATCTTCTATTGAACGCTTCCCTTAGTCAGAGCAGGGAGCTGCAGAGATGTAATTATAGATTTTGCTTGTGTGTGTGTGGTGCTGCTTGTGAAGCTCTTTTGGTGACAAAAATTAAACACAAATAATTCAATTACCAAAACGTTTCATAGCTAAACCGTAAGTTTCCGGGCATCCAGCTTTTATCTTGTTCTATTTGATTATTTTAGGATTTCTCTGTATCAGTGTTTTCACCCTAGCAGTAATTCCAGGCCTCGGTTGATATCTTATTAGATAAAGGAACTACTGATGACACACTGGCTTTGTTCCAGCAATACAGAGATCCTCCCCAGATGACAAACTCTTTTAGAGTTTTTGCAAAGCTGCAGACACAACTCGGTGTATCCATCTGGATGTGGATGGGAACCTACCAAGTTAGTTGTTATGTTAAAGCAGTGAGGCTGCTGCTTTGGAGTGCTGGTTTGCCAGCTTTACCAGTTCAATTCCCTTTTCGCCTCTAACGCAGTAGGAGGCATATGTAGGAGAGACTTGCTGACTCACACCTGGAGACACCTGCTTGAGTCGCTTGCTCTTTCATCAGTAAATGCTGTTGATCTTTTGTCCTAAAGAGACCCGTGGCAAACGTACTACTTGCAGTTTGTTGGTAGTTGCAAAGTTATGGCTAGTCTGTTTATCTTGTCTATTCTGTTTTATCCAGTCATTTACAGTAGACTAGCGCAAATAGAGAATGCAGAAAAACCTAGCCTGTTTGATGAACGTTTGGTATTTTAAAGTCATAGAAATATATGCAAGTAGTTTATCTGTTTTAAAGTCATACAGTACAAAAATATTGAACTGTTATTGTTTTGTGCAGGTATAATTTCAAGACCATTTTTCACCAGCTGTCAATTTACTGTTCACAGCCATAGTTAGAATTATCAATCAACTTCTCATTACCGTTCACAGCCATAGTTAGAATTATCAATCAACTTCTCATTACCGTTCACAGACATAGTTAGAATCATTAATCAACTTCTCATTACCGTTCACAGCCATAGTTACAATAATTTAACCGAGTTCCAATTCAGAGACATAAAGTAGTCCTGCAGGATCAATGTATCAGAGGTTTTAATTAGAAACTAGAAATTAATTCCGTCTCTTCAATGTCTATTTTGAGTGAGAGATATGGAGTCGTTTAATGAAGTGATTTTAGAGATGGCCGTAGATTAAACCAGTCGATTATTGAATCTCAGATCTGTTTGTTCTCTTTCCAACTGCTTGTCACTAAATGCTACAAATTGGCAAAAGAGCACGAACAGATCGGGTGTCAGGCTATTGAATCCCAGGTCGCATCAATTCTCACTGACTGTTTCTTTCTTTCTTTCCTTCCAAACTATCCTGTGAAATTTGAATCCATGACAGCGACTCAGCAAACAGCACAGCCCTGTTGAGTGTCCTCCGGGTTTTTATAACAACTATCTCTCTTTCTCTCACACAAACACACTCTCTTCTCCTCCATCTCTCCCTGCCTGCGTTTAGCCAAGGTTTCTGCTCTCATGTCAGTGTGTTTAACTCTGCTCAACAGCTGGTGAATGAGAGTTAAGAGGAGAGGACAGAATGTGCAGCGCAGCAGATTCAGCATCAAGCAGGGTCGTTCCAGAGGATTGGAAAGGACACGACTGCATAAACAGAGCAGGAAAACACTGACTAGTCCAGACAGACCTACTATCAACAAGGAGGCAGGAGGGTTTATTTCGCATGGAGAAGGAGAGGAACAATGATTTTGATTGATTAGGAAAGACAGAGTTAACTTCAACCTGTCCCACCACTCCTCACATTCTTGATCACCGTGTGTGTTTGTGTACAGTTCTGTGTGTCTATGCATTTCTGTTAGACCAGGGGAAAGTGCTGCCTGAGCTCAGCTAAAGGCTGAATTATTGAGCGCTGGGGAGCAGTAGGGAGCGTTGGGCTGTATAATATTAGCTAGTTGTTGTCTTAGCTGATTAGCTGTTGTTGTCTTACCCGTTGTTGTCTTAGCTATCTCTCCCAATCAACACCTGTGATTGCTTTATGCCTCGCTTTATGTCTCTCAATGTCAATATGCCTTGTATACTGTTGTTTAGGATAGTTATCATTGTTTTAGTTTACAGTGGAGCCCCTCTACATGCCTCAGATTCCTCCTTTGTCCCACCCCCCACACATGCGGTGACCTCACCCAGTATAACCAGTACGTCCAGAGATGCAACCTCTTATCATCACTCAGTGCCTGGGCTTACCTCCGCTGTACCCGCACCCCACCATACCCCTGTCTGCACATTATGCCCTGAATTTATTCTACCACGTCCAGAAATCTGCTCCTTTTACTAGACGACCAGTTTTGATAGCCTTTAGCCGTACCCTTATCCTGTTCCTCAGGTGATGTGGAGGTTAACCCAGGCCCTGCGTGTCCCCAGGCACTCTCATTTGTTGACTTCTGTAATCGAAAAAGCCTTTGGTTTTCATGCATGTCAACATCAGAAGCCTCCTCCCTAAGTTTGTTTTACTCACTGCTTTAGCACACTCCGCCAACCCTGATGTGCTTGCCATGTCTGAATCTTGGCTTAAGAAGGCCACCAAAAAATTTGGAGATTTCCATACCCAACGACAACATTTTCCGTCAAGATAGAACTGCCAAAGGGGGAGGAGTTGCAATCTACTGCAGAGATAGCTTGCAAAGTTCTGTCATACTTTCAAGTTCTATGCCCAAACAGTTCAAGCTTCTAATTTAAAAAATGTATCTCTCCAGAAATAAGTCTCTCACTGTTGCCGTCTGTTATAGACCCCCCTCAGCTCCCAGCTGTGCCCTGGACACCATAGATGAGGGGCAATCAATTCACATATCTTCATAGTTCGTTCTGTTAGTTGACCTAAACTAGGATATGCTTAACACCCCGGCAGTCCTACAATCTAAGCTAGATGCCCTCAATCTCACACAAATCATCAAGGAACCCATCAGGTACAACACTAAATCTGTAAACGTGGGCACCCTCAAGTTATCCTGACCAACTTGCCCTCCAAATACACCTCTACTGTTTTCAATCAGGATCTCAGTAATCACTGCCTCATTGCCTGCATCCGCTATGGGTCCGCGGTCAAACGATCACCCCTCGTCACTGTCAAACGCTCCCTAAAACACTTCTGCGAGCAGGCCTGTCTAATCGACCTGGCCCGGGTATCCTGGAAGGATATTGACCTCATCCCGTCAGTCGAGGATGTCTGGTTGTTCTTTAAAAATAATTTCCTCACCATCTTAAATAAGCATGCCCCTTTCAAAAAATGTTGAACTAAGAACAGATATAGCCCTTGGTTCACTCCAGACCTGACTGCCCTTGACCAGCACAAAAACATCCTGTGGCGGACTGCAATAGCATCGAATAGTCCCAGCGATATGCAACTGTTCAGGGAAGTCAGGAATCGATACACTTAGTCAGTCAGGAAAGCAAAGGCTAGCTTTTTCAAACAGAAATTTGCATCCTGTAGCTCTAACTACAAAACGTTTTGGGACACTGTAAAGTCCATGGAGAACAAGAGCACCTCCTCCCAGCTGCCCACTGCACTGAGGCTAGGTAACACGGTCACCACCGATAAATCCATGATATTCTAATATTTCAATAAGAATTTCTCTACGGCTGGCCATGCTTTCCGCCTGGCTACCCCAACCCCCGAACCCGGCCAACAGCTCCGCCCACCCCGCAGCTACTTGCCCGAGCCTCCCCAGCTTCTCCTTCACCCAAATCCAGATAGCAGATGTTCTGAAAGAGCTGCAACCCCATTTACCAGTCTGTTCAACCTCTCTTTCATATTGTTCGAGATCCCTAAAGATTGGAAAGCTTCCGCGGTCATCCCCCTCTTCAAAGGGGGGAGACACTCTAGACCAAAACTGTTATAGACCTATATCCTTCCTGCCCTGCCTCTCTAAAGTCTTTGAAGGCCAAGTTAATAAACAGATCACTGACCATTTCGAATCCCACCGTACCTTCTCCGCTGTGCAATCCGGTTTCCGAGCTGGTCACGGGTGCACCTCATCCACGCTCAAGGTACTAAACAATATCATAACCGCCATCGATAAAAGACAGTACTGTGCAGCCGTCTTCATCGACCTGGCCAAGGCTTTCGACTCTGTCAATCACCACATTCTTATCGGCAGACTCAACAGCCTTGGTTTCTCAAATGACTGCCTCGCCTGGTTCACCAACTACTTCGCAGACAGAGTTCAGTGTGTCAAATCGGAGGGCCTGTTGTCCGGACCTCTGGCAGTCTCTATGGGGGTACCACAGGGTAAATTCTCAGGCCGACTCTTTTCTCTGTATATACAGTGGGGCAAAAAAATATTTAGTCAGCCACCAATTGTGCAAGTTCTCCCACTTAAAAAGATGAGAGAGGCCTGTAATTTTCATCATAGGTACACTTCAACTATGACAGACAAAATGAGAGAAAAAAATCCAGAAAATCACATTGTAGGATTTTTAATGAATTTATTTGCAAATTATGGTGGAAAATAAGTATTTGGTCACCTACAAACAAGCAAGATTTCTGGCTTTCACAGACCTGTAACTTCTTTAAGAGGCTCCTCTGTCATCCACTCGTTACCTGTATTAATGGCACCTGTTTGAACTTGTTATCAGTATAAAAGACACCTGTCCACAACCTCAAACAGTCACACTCCAAACTCCACTATGGCCAAGACCAAAGAGCTGTCAAAGGACACCAGAAACAAAATTGTAGACCTGCACCAGGCTGGGAAGACTGAATCTGCAATAGGTAAGCAGCTTGGTTTGAAGAGATCAACTGTGGGAGCAATTATTAGGAAATGGAAGACATACAAGACCACTGATAATCTCCCTCGATCTGGGGCTCCACGCAAGATCTCACCCCCCGTGGGGTCAAAATGATCACAAGAACGGTGAGCAAAAATCCCAGAACCACACGGGGGTACGTAGTGAATGACCTGCAGAGCTGGGACCAAAGTAACAAAGCCTACCATCAGTAACACACTACGTCGCCAGGGACTCAAATCCTGCAGTGCCAGACGTGTCCCCCTGCTTAAGCCAGTACATGTCCAGGCCCGTCTGAAGTTTGCTAGAGAGCATTTGGATGATCCAGAAGAAGATTGGGAGAATGTCATATGGTCAGATGAAACCAAAATAGAACTTTTTGGTAAAAACTCAACTCATCGTGTTTGGAGGACAAAGAATGCTGAGTTGCATCCAAAGAACACCATACCGTGGAAACATCATGCTTTGGGGCTGTTTTTCTTCAAAGGGACCAGGACGACTGATCCGTGTAAAGGAAAGAATGCATGGGGCCATGTATCGTGAGATTTTGAGTGAAAACCTCCTTCCATCAGCAAGGGCATTGAATATGAAACGTGGCTGGGTCTTTCAGCATGACAATGATCCCAAACACACCGCCCGGACAACGAAGGAGTGGCTTCGTAAGAAGCATTTCAAGGTCCTGGAGTGGCCTAGCCAGTCTCCAGATCTCAACCCCATAGAAAATCTTTGGAGGGAGTTGAAAGTCCGTGTTGCCCAGCAACAGCCCCAAAACATCACTGCTCTAGAGGAGATCTGCATGGAGGAATGGGCCAAAATACCAGCAACAGTGTGTGAAAACCTTGTGAAGACTTACAGAAAACGTTTGACCTCTGTCTTTATATAACAAAGTATTGAGAAACTTTTGTTATTGACCAAATACTTATTTTCCACCATAATTTGCAAATAAATTCATAAAAAATCCTACAATGTGATTTTCTGGATTTTTTTTCTTCGCATTTTGTCTGTCATAGTTGAAGTGTACCTATGATGAAAATTACAGGCCTCTCATCTTTTTAAGTGGGAGAACTTGCACAATTGGTGGCTGACTAAATACTTTTTTGCCCCACTGTATATCTCACTGGTCGTCCCCAAAGCCAACACCTCCTTTGGCCGCCTTTCCTTCCAGTTCTCTGCTGCCAGTGACTGGAACGAATTGCAAAAATTGCTGAAGCTGGAGACATATTTCCCTCACTAACTTTAAACATCAGCTATCTGAGCAGCTAACCGATTGCTGCAGCTGTACATAGTTTATCTGTAAATAGCCCACCCAATCTACCTACCTCATCCCCATATTGTTTTTATTTACTTTCTGCTCTTTTGCTCACTCGTATCTCTACTTGCACATCATCATCTGCTCATTTATCACTCCAGTGTAAATCTGCTAAATTATAATTACTTCTCTACTATGGCCATTTATTGCGTACCTCCTCACGCAATTTGCACACACTGTATATAGACTTAATTTTTTTTTCTATTGTGTTATTGACTGTACGTTTGTTTATTCCATGTGTAACTCTGTTGTTTGTGTCGCACTGCTTTGCTTTATCTTGGCCAGGTCGCAGTTGTAAATGAGAACTTGTTTAACCAGCTTACCTGGTTAAATAAATGTGAAATAAACTTAAATAAAATCAAAAAGTAATGATGGACTGTCATTTCTCTTTGCTTATTTGAGATGTTCTTGCTGTAATATGGACTTGGTCTTTTACCAAATATGGCTATCTTCTGTATACCACCCCTACCTTGTCACAACACAACTGATTGGCTCAAACGAATTAAGAAGGAAAGACATTCCACAAATGAACTTTTAACATGGCACACGTGATAATTGAAATGCATTCCAGGCGACTACCAAATGAAACTGGTTGAGAAAATGCCAAGAGTGTGCAAAGCTGTCATCAAGGCAAAGGGCAGCTACTTTGAAGAATCTCAAAAATAAAATATAATTTGATTTGTTTCACACTTTCTTGGTTACTACACGATTCCATATGTGTTATTTCATAGTTTTGATGTCTTCACTATTATTCTACAATGTAGAAAATAGTAAAAATAAAGAAAAACCCTTGAATGAGTAGGTGTGTCCCATTTTTGACTGGTACTGTAGGTCGCTGATTTTCCTGGAAACCACGCTGACAATAATCAGGTTCGGAACATGTGTAAACAACATATACACCCCCCCCCCCCCACACACACACACACATGTGTACACAACATATACACCCCCCCCCCCCCCCCACATGTGTACACAACATATACACCCCCCCCCCCCCCCCCCCACACACACACACACATGTGTACACAACATATACACCCCCCGCCCCACACACACACACATGTGTAAACAACATATACACCCCCCCCCCCCCACACACACACACATGTGTAAACAACATATACCCCCCCCCCCCACACACACACATGTGTAAACAACATATACACCCCCCCCCCCCACACACACACACATGTGTAAACAACATATACACCCCCCCCCCCCCCCCCACACACACACACATGTGTAAACAACATATACACCCCCACCCCCCCCACACACACACATGTGTAAACAACATATACACCCCCCCCCCACACACACACACACACACATGTGTAAACAACATATACACCCCCCCCCCCACACACACACACACACATGTGTAAACAACATATACACCCTCAACCCCCCCCCCACACACACACACACATGTGTAAACAACATATACACCCCCCCACACACACACACACACACACACACACATGTGTAAACAACATATACACCCCCACCCCCCCCCCCCACACACACACACATGTGTAAACAACATATACACCCCCCCCCCCACACACACACATGTGTAAACAACATATACACCCCCCCCACACACACACACATGTGTAAACAACATATACACCCCCCCACCCCCCCCCCACACACACACATGTGTAAACAACATATACACCCCCCCCCCCCCCACACACACACACACACATGTGTAAACAACATATACACCCCCCCACACACACACACATGTGTAAACAACATATACACCCCCCCCCCACACACACACACACATGTGTAAACAACATATACACCCCCCCCCCCCCACACACACACACACACACATGTGTAAACAACATATACACCCCCCCCCCACACACACACACACACACATGTGTAAACAACATATACACCCCCCCCCCCCCCACACACACACATGTGTAAACAACATATACACCCCCCCCCCCCCCCCACACACACACACACATGTGTAAACAACATATACACCCCCCCCCCCCACACACACACACACATGTGTAAACAACATATACACCCCCCCCCCCCCCCCCCCCCACGCACACACACACACACATGTGTACACACGCACTACTGTTTGTGGATATGTGACTCTATCCCGTCCCCGGTTGGATAGAAAGATGTAAGCACTTGCCACACACAGGTATACACACTGCAAGAGCCATTCTGATTGCCAAACCCTGGGAAAGAGAGTATGGGAATGTGGTGTGTCTAGAGAGAGTCATAGCAGCAGATTTGTTGAGGTTAATATTTATTTTCCGTTGTGAAAGCATCTCATCATCACCATGGTCCCCTCTGCAGCTGTTTTGATCTTTACCAGAATAATGAGCAAGGCCTTGGTGTGTATTTATCTCTCTGTCCTCTCGTTTCTCTCTCTCAGGGTATGTTGAAAGCCTCAAGGATATTGACCTTTTCTTCTTCTTTCTCTCCCTATCTCAATGGGAGAATCTCAATTGCATACTCCTCGCATCCTCTCCCCTTGCCTCCTTCTCAAACCCATTGGAGAAGAAGGTCAGAGGGAGGGACCTCTTGCTTTCTCATCCAATGGGAATTGAGAAGTAGTGAGCAATTGAGATTCTCTACCTCTTTCTCCCTTTGTTTTTTTCCCTCTCTACAGAAGCTGCACAGACTTGTTTTGCTGTGTGATCTTCGTCATCGTCATCTTTGGATACATAGCACTGGGGACTGTGGGTGAGTGGACCATAACCACTATATTACCAGAACAGTGGAAGGATGTCTATACATGGGAACTCACAACTCTTCATGATGTATAGGTCTACATGCATTGGACAAAACTCGATGTCCAGCTGTCTCGCATTCCCAAATGTCTAGAAATTATGCCAATGTGAGACAAGTATTATCCTTTATTTCCTCGTCCTAGTGGAGTCAAAGTTCTGTTACGTTCAAAACAGTGTAAACAAGCAATGAAAAGGAGATGCTACATGAGTTGTGTTTAGACGTGTTAATTGTAAGCAATGATAATGCCACAGTGGCCCAAACACTGTCCCCCTGAGTGGGAGTCAGTAGATGAACCTTTGATCAGAGGGCTCTGAAATCCCACCATCAATACTCACTACCATGTTAGAGAAAGATAAACCCGAATAGCAGTCGGTTCTAACTACGTAGTTAGATGGCGGAGTAGTAAGATGAACACAAGAAAGGGTGTGTTTGTGTCAGAGAAACAAGAGATAGAGAGAAAGAAAGAGTAGCAAAGAAAGAAAGTAGCAAGTGTGAGAGATAGTGAACATAGCTACAGGTCATACATTGTGCTGTAGAGAGATACAAAGAGAGAGAGAGAGGTGTGTAGCATCTGTTCTATTCAAAGACAGTTTGAAGACGTTGGGTTCACATCACCTCTGAAGATGGTAGAAATTACTGTTTTCATGTTCCTCCCACAGCTCTATGAAGCGCTTCTGGGCTTCCCTCTCTAATCTCTTTATTATTTTACTCCCTCTCTCCCCTCTTCTGCTAAAGATCAATCCATCGCTCAGTGATTGGTTCTGCTTCAAAAGTTGTGTACGTTTTCTCATAGTAATGATCTCAGAAATGGTAAACAGCTAAAGAATTAAAAGTGTAGGTTTAGGAGTGACTGCACTGAAGATAAAGTTGATTCAAAATTGAATAGAAGCAGTTATTTACTATGCATGCTGTACTCTACAATTTCCCCTGTTAGCGGACCCCCCCCCCCCCCTGTGAATACTTACTCATTAATGTAATCAATTGTTCCCCTTATATTACCATTCCCACTAGGTGCAAACGTTATAGGCAGCCCTACTCCCTATGCCCAACTGTAGCCCAATAAAAGGAAGATGTATCGTTGAGAAAAGAGAGAAGGATAAAACGCAGAAAGGGAAAATACAGCAATCCTGTGTATTGATTCTTGTAGTAGAGTTGGGTTATGACTGATATCTGGTCAGTGTTGAATAAAGGGATATTCAGAAAAGAACAGGCAGAGAGAGAAGAGAGAAGCCATTGTTCAAAAATCCTTTTGGTTCAGGCCTTTTGACAGTCGCAACATGGGGTCTCTGTTGAAAAAGGGAACGTTTCCTACTGTGACATTGCCTTTGACAACGTAGAGCTTCATTCAATCAAAACCTAACTTGCAGTGCTTAGTTGCACACTATAAAAACATACATTTAGTCCTGTAGCCAAATTCAACCAGAGAATGGCCTTGGCAAGTCAGCACACAAATAAATCCCTCAAATTTTCAGAATAAGTGAATGCAGGCATCAGTTTTTTGTTGTTGTTGATATATTCAGCTTCTGAAACATTGAGATGAGGAGCATCCCAATCCTAACCCTTCTTTGATGCAGCTGATTCAAGTTCATAGAAGCAACTTACTGGCCATCAGCTACCCATGACCTTTAATTGCCGATCTGGCCTTATTCTTTCCAATGTCATTATTTAACCTTGCCATACAGACCCATTTATAATATAAGTTGTCCCCTTTTGCTGCAACCCAGCGCTATAGACTCATATTTTTGTATGAGTTCATTATTTTTCAATATGCCACGGCCATTCCATCTCATGTTTTAGTATGAGTTCACCTCGGTAAAGGCGTGTGGAGCTCTGGTCTCATATTTTAGTGTGATCTCATTCTTTAAAGAGCAGTAGGGAGGCTGGCAGTCAAAACCAATAGAGCGTTTAGAGAGCTTGATATTGGAGTGATTATGAAGTCACTCTTAACTCTTCATACCGCCTGCCAGCTACCAATGACCTCATGCCATCAGGAGAGGAGAGCCCCCCTCCCCCTCCTTCATATGCATAAACCCACACAAAATACACACACATGCAAAATCTCTCACACACACACACACACACCTTACTACAATCTACTCCACTCCAAGCCCCTCTACATCCCACAAACATCCATAATGACTTCATCCTCTCAGGAACACACTCTCTTCAATCTTCTTTCTTTTCTCTGCCTTAGCCTTTCTCTCTTGCACAGACACATACACACACAGACACACAGTCAGGATTTTCGGGTTGACTCATAACCTGCAGTCCCTGTGGTTATATCCGCGGGCGGGTTTAGGGTCATAAAATATTGTATGGATGAAGTGCGGGTGGGTAGCAAGCGGGTTGAATAAAGAGAAGAGATCAATGCATTAAAAGTCCATAAATGTATCATTCTTGTGCAATTCATATCTATAGGCTACATTGGGTTTTTTTTCTCATAATTTTTGATCTGCCATTAGTGCGTAAGCCTAAGCTTTATTGTCTTACTGTACGTACGTGTGCCAAATACACGCCAATCGCCAAATGCTTTTGGGAACTTGGGCAGAATCTTAATGTCGATCCACTGAGGCAAAAATGACAATGTCAGAGTTTTATTCAATAAGAGAAAAGCTACGAAATGAAGAGTTGAAAAGAAAGGGAATGAGGGCCCAGAAAAGTAATGTTTGGTAAAGATTTGGTGAAGTGGTAAAAGAGGATGATAGAGGCTGTTGTGTGTGATGATTGTGAGGCAATATACATATTAGACAGTCACAAAACGGGACTTCAAAAAGGCCTATAGCACATCAAGGAACTCTAACCTACTGTTCTGATGGGTTAAATGGAAACTGAAATCTGGACACTGACTGGAGGTTTATAACCTTTCACATTGTCTTAATATTAACTCCTGCCGAATTAAGCATTTCTTGCAGTAAAATGTATACATCAAATGTAAATTGACACAGGAACAGGAGTGGAGAAATATTATTTATTTATTTCAGAATGTTAGGGACCGTCTGTAAAGGTGCTATCTTATCAGCATCATAAAAGCTGATAGTATATCTACCACATAAAATATGCATCCAAGCCGAAACTGAAATCTTATCAGAAACATGTTGGGTCGTTTTCACTGCTTTTAATTTCCTTAAAACCGGCAACAACAACAAAAATACTGCACCCCCTGTCAAATTATTCCGCCGTCTCTGACTGAACAGTGCATTTTCTATCGCCCTATTAGCGGGTTAGGGTCAGGTGCGGTCCTCAGATTTGAACTTTATCACATATAGTCAAGAGGTTGCGGATGGGTTATTAGGAATTGTGGGCAGATGCGGATGAACAAACAGCTGGCATCACTAAAACACACACAATTTATCTCTCATCCCAGAGTCATCTTGTGTGGTTTGGGGGAAATCCTCTGGCTGTGCTGATTTACAGTAAACTTTGACCATACTACAAAGATTAATTCTGACATCATTCAGTGTCTGATTTATTCAGCATAATTACTGATTCGCTTTGATTTGTAGAGCAGCTGCAACCATACCATATATCAACAGGGCTAGGTCCGCACATGCCCATCCATCTCTATATTTCCTTATAAGTCTGTCGTTAGCACTCACTAAGTTTCAGATACTGTACAGAAGCATTCAATTTAGAATCGGATGGTTCTGGAATACTACCTTAATGATTCCTTTAGTCAGTCAGACTGTTAGACTGAGGTAGTCACTGACAGCCTCATTGATAGAGAAAAGGTACTACTATTGATCAAAACGAATCGACACACAAAGACAAACATGCACGTATACACACACACACATTGTGTCTTAGAAAGCAAAATCTCCTTTCCTGTATGCTTTCTGAACAATGCTGTAAACGATGCAGAAAATAAGCCTTAGAAGAGCAGTAGCCTCTGGAATGAGAAGTGTGATTGCGTTTTTTACAGCAGAGCAGCAGTTAGACACACAATGACCTCGTCTTTAAAACTCTGCCAGAGGAGCTGAAGAACACGTTGAGATTCTCCAATACAAAAGAAACTGAACTGTTTGATTCAGGGAGTGGGAATAAGTCTTCAGTCTATCCAGACTTTTCATCTATATTTATTTTATTTCGGTATTAGAAAACAGAGATAAAAGAGGATGATTTATTCTCGCTTCCTCTCTCCATCTTCTTCTTTCTCCCTCTTTGTGTGTGTGTCTCTCTCTCTCTCCATTTCTCTCTCGATCTGTCTGCTTCTTTCTCTCTCATTCTGTGTCTCCTTGTCTCTCTCTCTCTCACTCGTTCTTTTTTTTTCTCCAGCGTGGCTACAAGGTGACCCCAGGAAGGTGATCTACCCTACAGACAGCTACGGACAGTTCTGTGGGCAGAAGGGCACTCCAAACGCGTGAGTAATTACTGTAGTGAGTGATTAGCATACTATTAGTACTGAATAGTCCGTAGATCCTTTTGAGGTCATGATAATTCCCCTGTGCCCTATTTGCTGCTATTAATTGGTGCTTACCTGCCAATTAACACACCTGTCAGAGGTTTCGCCTATCACTGATACAGCGTCAGATACTTTTTCATCCCCCTGAATTCAGTTAAGGATCATCTGATCCTAGATCTGTTGTTAACTTTAACTTCCATCTAGCCCTAGTGTGGTCCTCTGAACCATTGGCTGGTTCTTTATCTAAGCACTAAGTACTTCAACGCTATTAAATTGACCATTTGACCATTACAATTTAAAAGGCACCTCACCCCCACACACAGTTCCCATTGTCAGTGAAATCAAACCCAGTGAATCCAAAGTCTAATACTGCATCCCCACACTAAACTGCTCGGTGTTGAATTCCCCTCATAGAACTCAAGCGTGATTGACAGGCTGTAACCATGGCGAAGATTTGTTCTTTATCGACAGCTGTAAAGCTGTGATAAGGCTGTTTGTGGGACCGGGCTATGCGATAGGGAGTAGTGTGTTTACTCCCAGCTAGCTAGAGCCCTCAGATCTCAGCAGCTCATAATTAGCACTATGTTTTTCTCCCAGGATTATGGGATTGTGATGGAGTTTAGCCTGAAACACGTGTAGAGAAGAGACTACATAACTCTCTCACCCATTATACTGAAACACTGGAGCATACAGGCTACAATTTACAAAAATTAAGACGGATATTAGGAACGGAAGGGGAGAGATGGTTGTCTTTTTTAACATCATTGTATGACAGACTATACGAGGGCTTTTCTCTGAATCTGTCCTCTGTGCTCCACAGCCACCTAGTGGTAGTACTGCATCAGTTCTAAACCGTGTCCATGTTTGTTCTTGCTATAGAAACAAATCCACACTGTTCTACTTCAACATCCTGAAATGTGCCAACCCTGCTGTCCTCATCAACCTACAGTGCCCGACCACTCAGGTATTCATAACATATTGGTCAAGTGATATCAGATAGAGAGAATAATGGAGTATTTCAAATGTAGTGGCTGTTCAGACATGGGGGTCATATCAGCCACAGTATGAGTTCACCTTGGGGCTCATAGTAACGGCTGGAGCGGAATTACTGGAATGGTATCAAACACCTGGTTTCCATGAGTTTGATATTAAAAATAAATATAGTCGCACTCCCAGTAATTTATTGGGTAAATCACCAACGTTTCGGCATCACTCGGCCTTCTTCAGGAGTTTGATACCATTCCATTTACTCCATCCCAGCTATTATTATCAGCCGTCCTCCTCTCACCAGCCTCCTATGATATCATCTTACTGACTTTTAATAAAAATGTGTGTGCGTTTCCAAACAGATGTGTGTTTCCAAGTGCCCGGACAAATTTTCCACCTATACAGATGTGCAGTTGCAATACCAAATCACTGCAGCGCCCTGGGACTACTACAGGCAGTTCTGCAAACCAGGATTCAACAACCCAACAAAGGCATGTACCATGTATGGAAGCTGTTTGCGTGTGTGAGTATACTGGTTCTCAAAGGCAGTGTGTAGCCAGGATACTGTTTGCATGTGTGAGTATACTGGTTCTCAAAGGCAGTGTGTAGCCAGGATACTGTTAGGATGTGTGAGTATACTGGTTCTCAAAGGCAGTGTGTAGCCAGGATACTGTTAGGATGTGTGAGTATACTGGTTCTCAAAGGCAGTGTGTAGCCAGGATACTGTTTGCATGTGTGAGTATACTGGTTCTCAAAGGCAGTGTGTAGCCAGGATACTGTTAGGATGTGTGAGTATACTGGTTCTCAAAGGCAGTGTGTAGCCAGGATACTGTTTGCATGTGTGAGTATACTGGTTCTGAAAGGCAGTGTGTAGCCAGGATACTGTTAGGATGTGTGAGTATACTGGTTCTCAAAGGCAGTGTGTAGCCAGGATACTGTTAGGATGTGTGAGTATACTGGTTCTCAAAGGCAGTGTGTAGCCAGGATACTGTTTGCATGTGTGAGTATACTGGTTCTCAAAGGCAGTGTGTAGCCAGGATACTGTTAGGATGTGTGAGTATACTGGTTCTCAAAGGCAGTGTGTAGCCAGGATACTGTTAGGATGTGTGAGTATACTGGTTCTCAAAGGCAGTGTGTAGCCAGGATACTGTTTGCATGTGTGAGTATACTGGTTCTCAAAGGCAGTGTGTAGCCAGGATACTGTTAGGATGTGTGAGTATACTGGTTCTTAAAGGCAGTGTGTAGCCAGGATACTGTTAGGATGTGTGAGTATACTGGTTCTCAAAGGCAGTGTGTAGCCAGGATACTGTTAGGATGTGTGAGTATACTGGTTCTGAAAGGCAGTGTGTAGCCAGGATACTGTTTGCATGTGTGAGTATACTGGTTCTGAAAGGCAGTGTGTAGCCAGGATACTGTTAGGATGTGTGAGTATACTGGTTCTCAAAGGCAGTGTGTAGCCAGGATACTGTTAGGATGTGTGAGTATACTGGTTCTCAAAGGCAGTGTGTAGCCAGGATACTGTTAGGATGTGTGAGTATACTGGTTCTCAAAGGCAGTGTGTAGCCAGGATACTGTTAGGATGTGTGAGTATACTGGTTCTGAAAGGCAGTGTGTAGCCAGGATACTGTTAGGATGTGTGAGTATACTGGTTCTCAAAGGCAGTGTGTAGCCAGGATACTGTTAGGATGTGTGAGTATACTGGTTCTGAAAGGCAGTGTGTAGCCAGGATACTGTTAGGATGTGTGAGTATACTGGTTCTGAAAGGCAGTGTGTAGCCAGGATACTGTTAGGATGTGTGAGAATACTGGTTCTCAAAGGCAGTGTGTAGCCAGGATACTGTTAGGATGTGTGAGTATACTGGTTCTCAAAGGCAGTGTGTAGCCAGGATACTGTTAGGATGTGTGAGTATACTGGTTCTGAAAGGCAGTGTGTAGCCAGGATACTGTTTTCATGTGTGAGTATACTGGTTCTCAAAGGCAGTGTGTAGCCAGGATACTGATAGGATGTGTGAGTATACTGGTTCTCAAAGGCAGTGTGTAGCCAGGATACTGTTAGGATGTGTGAGTATACTGGTTCTCAAAGGCAGTGTGTAGCCAGGATACTGTTAGGATGTGTGAGTATACTGGTTCTCAAAGGCAGTGTGTAGCCAGGATACTGTTAGGATGTGTGAGTATACTGGTTCTCAAAGGCAGTGTGTAGCCAGGATACTGTTAGGATGTGTGAGTATACTGGTTCTCAAAGGCAGTGTGTAGCCAGGATACTGTTAGGATGTGTGAGTATACTGGTTCTGAAAGGCAGTGTGTAGCCAGGATACTGTTAGGATGTGTGAGTATACTGGTTCTGAAAGGCAGTGTGTAGCCAGGATACTGTTAGGATGTGTGAGTATACTGGTTCTGAAAGGCAGTGTGTAGCCAGGATACTGTTAGGATGTGTGAGTATACTGGTTCTGAAAGGCAGTGTGTAGCCAGGATACTGTTAGGATGTGTGAGTATACTGGTTCTGAAAGGCAGTGTGTAGCCAGGATACTGTTAGGATGTGTGAGTATACTGGTTCTGAAAGGCAGTGTGTAGCCAGGATACTGTTTGCATGTGTGAGTATACTGGTTCTGAAAGGCAGTGTGTAGCCAGGATACTGTTAGGATGTGTGAGTATACTGGTTCTGAAAGGCAGTGTGTAGCCAGGATACTGTTAGGATGTGTGAGTATGCTGGTTCTCAAAGGCAGTGTGTAGCCAGGATACTGTTAGGATGTGTGAGTATGCTGGTTCTGAAAGGCAGTGTGTAGCCAGGATACTGTTAGGATGTGTGAGTATGCTGGTTCTCAAAGGCAGTGTGTAGCCAGGATACTGTTAGGATGTGTGAGTATACTGGTTCTGAAAGGCAGTGTGTAGCCAGGATACTGTTAGGATGTGTGAGTATACTGGTTCTGAAAGGCAGTGTGTAGCCAGGATACTGTTAGGATGTGTGAGTATACTGGTTCTGAAAGGCAGTGTGTAGCCAGGATACTGTTAGGATGTGTGAGTATACTGGTTCTGAAAGGCAGTGTGTAGCCAGGATACTGTTAGGATGTGTGAGTATACTGGTTCTGAAAGGCAGTGTGTAGCCAGGATACTGTTAGGATGTGTGAGTATACTGGTTCTGAAAGGCAGTGTGTAGCCAGGATACTGTTAGGATGTGTGAGTATACTGGTTCTGAAAGGCAGTGTGTAGCCAGGATACTGTTAGGATGTGTGAGTATACTGGTTCTGAAAGGCAGTGTGTAGCCAGGATACTGTTAGGATGTGTGAGTATACTGGTTCTGAAAGGCAGTGTGTAGCCAGGATACTGTTAGGATGTGTGAGTATACTGGTTCTGAAAGGCAGTGTGTAGCCAGGATACTGTTAGGATGTGTGAGTATACTGGTTCTGAAAGGCAGTGTGTAGCCAGGATACTGTTAGGATGTGTGAGTATACTGGTTCTGAAAGGCAGTGTGTAGCCAGGATACTGTTAGGATGTGTGAGTATACTGGTTCTGAAAGGCAGTGTGTAGCCAGGATACTGTTAGGATGTGTGAGTATACTGGTTCTGAAAGGCAGTGTGTAGCCAGGATACTGTTAGGATGTGTGAGTATACTGGTTCTGAAAGGCAGTGTGTAGCCAGGATACTGTTAGGATGTGTGAGTATACTGGTTCTGAAAGGCAGTGTGTAGCCAGGATACTGTTAGGATGTGTGAGTATACTGGTTCTGAAAGGCAGTGTGTAGCCAGGATACTGTTAGGATGTGTGAGTATACTGGTTCTGAAAGGCAGTGTGTAGCCAGGATACTGTTAGGATGTGTGAGTATACTGGTTCTGAAAGGCAGTGTGTAGCCAGGATACTGTTAGGATGTGTGAGTATACTGGTTCTGAAAGGCAGTGTGTAGCCAGGATACTGTTAGGATGTGTGAGTATACTGGTTCTGAAAGGCAGTGTGTAGCCAGGATACTGTTAGGATGTGTGAGTATACTGGTTCTGAAAGGCAGTGTGTAGCCAGGATACTGTTAGGATGTGTGAGTATACTGGTTCTGAAAGGCAGTGTGTAGCCAGGATACTGTTAGGATGTGTGAGTATACTGGTTCTGAAAGGCAGTGTGTAGCCAGGATACTGTTAGGATGTGTGAGTATACTGGTTCTCAAAGGCAGTGTGTAGCCAGGATACTGTTAGGATGTGTGAGTATACTGGTTCTCAAAGGCAGTGTGTAGCCAGGATACTGTTAGGATGTGTGAGTATACTGGTTCTCAAAGGCAGTGTGTAGCCAGGATACTGTTAGGATGTGTGAGTATACTGGTTCTCAAAGGCAGTGTGTAGCCAGGATACTGTTAGGATGTGTGAGTATACTGGTTCTCAAAGGCAGTGTGTAGCCAGGATACTGTTAGGATGTGTGAGTATACTGGTTCTCAAAGGCAGTGTGTAGCCAGGATACTGTTAGGATGTGTGAGTATACTGGTTCTGAAAGGCAGTGTGTAGCCAGGATACTGTTAGGATGTGTGAGTATACTGGTTCTGAAAGGCAGTGTGTAGCCAGGATACTGTTAGGATGTGTGAGTATACTGGTTCTGAAAGGCAGTGTGTAGCCAGGATACTGTTAGGATGTGTGAGTATACTGGTTCTGAAAGGCAGTGTGTAGCCAGGATACTGTTAGGATGTGTGAGTATACTGGTTCTGAAAGGCAGTGTGTAGCCAGGATACTGTTAGGATGTGTGAGTATACTGGTTCTGAAAGGCAGTGTGTAGCCAGGATACTGTTAGGATGTGTGAGTATACTGGTTCTGAAAGGCAGTGTGTAGCCAGGATACTGTTAGGATGTGTGAGTATACTGGTTCTGAAAGGCAGTGTGTAGCCAGGATACTGTTAGGATGTGTGAGTATACTGGTTCTGAAAGGCAGTGTGTAGCCAGGATACTGTTAGGATGTGTGAGTATACTGGTTCTGAAAGGCAGTGTGTAGCCAGGATACTGTTAGGATGTGTGAGTATACTGGTTCTCAAAGGCAGTGTGTAGCCAGGATACTGTTAGGATGTGTGAGTATACTGGTTCTCAAAGGCAGTGTGTAGCCAGGATACTGTTAGGATGTGTGAGTATACTGGTTCTCAAAGGCAGTGTGTAGCCAGGATACTGTTAGGATGTGTGAGTATACTGGTTCTGAAAGGCAGTGTGTAGCCAGGATACTGTTAGGATGTGTGAGTATACTGGTTCTGAAAGGCAGTGTGTAGCCAGGATACTGTTAGGATGTGTGAGTATACTGGTTCTGAAAGGCAGTGTGTAGCCAGGATACTGTTAGGATGTGTGAGTATACTGGTTCTGAAAGGCAGTGTGTAGCCAGGATACTGTTAGGATGTGTGAGTATACTGGTTCTGAAAGGCAGTGTGTAGCCAGGATACTGTTAGGATGTGTGAGTATGCTGGTTCTGAAAGGCAGTGTGTAGCCAGGATACTGTTAGGATGTGTGAGTATGCTGGTTCTGAAAGGCAGTGTGTAGCCAGGATACTGTTAGGATGTGTGAGTATGCTGGTTCTGAAAGGCAGTGTGTAGCCAGGATACTGTTAGGATGTGTGAGTATGCTGGTTCTGAAAGGCAGTGTGTAGCCAGGATACTGTTAGGATGTGTGAGTATGCTGGTTCTGAAAGGCAGTGTGTAGCCAGGATACTGTTAGGATGTGTGAGTATGCTGGTTCTGAAAGGCAGTGTGTAGCCAGGATACTGTTAGGATGTGTGAGTATGCTGGTTCTGAAAGGCAGTGTGTAGCCAGGATACTGTTAGGATGTGTGAGTATGCTGGTTCTGAAAGGCAGTGTGTAGCCAGGATACTGTTAGGATGTGTGAGTATACTGGTTCTGAAAGGCAGTGTGTAGCCAGGATACTGTTAGGATGTGTGAGTATACTGGTTCTGAAAGGCAGTGTGTAGCCAGGATACTGTTAGGATGTGTGAGTATACTGGTTCTGAAAGGCAGTGTGTAGCCAGGATACTGTTAGGATGTGTGAGTATACTGGTTCTGAAAGGCAGTGTGTAGCCAGGATACTGTTAGGATGTGTGAGTATACTGGTTCTGAAAGGCAGTGTGTAGCCAGGATACTGTTAGGATGTGTGAGTATACTGGTTCTGAAAGGCAGTGTGTAGCCAGGATACTGTTAGGATGTGTGAGTATACTGGTTCTGAAAGGCAGTGTGTAGCCAGGATACTGTTAGGATGTGTGAGTATACTGGTTCTGAAAGGCAGTGTGTAGCCAGGATACTGTTAGGATGTGTGAGTATACTGGTTCTGAAAGGCAGTGTGTAGCCAGGATACTGTTAGGATGTGTGAGTATACTGGTTCTCAAAGGCAGTGTGTAGCCAGGATACTGTTAGGATGTGTGAGTATACTGGTTCTCAAAGGCAGTGTGTAGCCAGGATACTGTTTGCATGTGTGAGTATACTGGTTCTGAAAGGCAGTGTGTAGCCAGGATACTGTTAGGATGTGTGAGTATACTGGTTCTGAAAGGCAGTGTGTAGCCAGGATACTGTTAGGATGTGTGAGTATACTGGTTCTCAAAGGCAGTGTGTAGCCAGGATACTGTTTGCATGTGTGAGTATACTGGTTCTGAAAGGCAGTGTGTAGCCAGGATACTGTTAGGATGTGTGAGTATACTGGTTCTGAAAGGCAGTGTGTAGCCAGGATACTGTTAGGATGTGTGAGTATACTGGTTCTCAAAGGCAGTGTGTAGCCAGGATACTGTTAGGATGTGTGAGTATACTGGTTCTCAAAGGCAGTGTGTAGCCAGGATACTGTTAGGATGTGTGAGTATACTGGTTCTCAAAGGCAGTGTGTAGCCAGGATACTGTTAGGATGTGTGAGTATACTGGTTCTGAAAGGCAGTGTGTAGCCAGGATACTGTTAGGATGTGTGAGTATACTGGTTCTGAAAGGCAGTGTGTAGCCAGGATACTGTTAGGATGTGTGAGTATACTGGTTCTGAAAGGCAGTGTGTAGCCAGGATACTGTTAGGATGTGTGAGTATACTGGTTCTGAAAGGCAGTGTGTAGCCAGGATACTGTTAGGATGTGTGAGTATACTGGTTCTGAAAGGCAGTGTGTAGCCAGGATACTGTTAGGATGTGTGAGTATACTGGTTCTGAAAGGCAGTGTGTAGCCAGGATACTGTTAGGATGTGTGAGTATACTGGTTCTGAAAGGCAGTGTGTAGCCAGGATACTGTTAGGATGTGTGAGTATACTGGTTCTGAAAGGCAGTGTGTAGCCAGGATACTGTTAGGATGTGTGAGTATACTGGTTCTGAAAGGCAGTGTGTAGCCAGGATACTGTTAGGATGTGTGAGTATGCTGGTTCTGAAAGGCAGTGTGTAGCCAGGATACTGTTAGGATGTGTGAGTATGCTGGTTCTGAAAGGCAGTGTGTAGCCAGGATACTGTTAGGATGTGTGAGTATGCTGGTTCTGAAAGGCAGTGTGTAGCCAGGATACTGTTAGGATGTGTGAGTATGCTGGTTCTGAAAGGCAGTGTGTAGCCAGGATACTGTTAGGATGTGTGAGTATGCTGGTTCTGAAAGGCAGTGTGTAGCCAGGATACTGTTAGGATGTGTGAGTATGCTGGTTCTGAAAGGCAGTGTGTAGCCAGGATACTGTTAGGATGTGTGAGTATGCTGGTTCTGAAAGGCAGTGTGTAGCCAGGATGCTGTTAGGATGTGTGAGTATGCTGGTTCTGAAAGGCAGTGTGTAGCCAGGATGCTGTTAGGATGTGTGAGTATGCTGGTTCTGAAAGGCAGTGTGTAGCCAGGATGCTGTTAGGATGTGTGAGTATGCTGGTTCTGAAAGGCAGTGTGTAGCCAGGATGCTGTTAGGATGTGTGAGTATGCTGGTTCTGAAAGGCAGTGTGTAGCCAGGATACTGTTAGGATGTGTGAGTATACTGGTTCTGAAAGGCAGTGTGTAGCCAGGATACTGTTAGGATGTGTGAGTATGCTGGTTCTGAAAGGCAGTGTGTAGCCAGGATACTGTTAGGATGTGTGAGTATGCTGGTTCTGAAAGGCAGTGTGTAGCCAGGATACTGTTAGGATGTGTGAGTATACTGGTTCTGAAAGGCAGTGTGTAGCCAGGATACTGTTAGGATGTGTGAGTATACTGGTTCTGAAAGGCAGTGTGTAGCCAGGATACTGTTAGGATGTGTGAGTATACTGGTTCTGAAAGGCAGTGTGTAGCCAGGATACTGTTAGGATGTGTGAGTATACTGGTTCTGAAAGGCAGTGTGTAGCCAGGATACTGTTAGGATGTGTGAGTATACTGGTTCTGAAAGGCAGTGTGTAGCCAGGATACTGTTAGGATGTGTGAGTATACTGGTTCTGAAAGGCAGTGTGTAGCCAGGATACTGTTAGGATGTGTGAGTATACTGGTTCTGAAAGGCAGTGTGTAGCCAGGATACTGTTAGGATGTGTGAGTATACTGGTTCTGAAAGGCAGTGTGTAGCCAGGATACTGTTAGGATGTGTGAGTATACTGGTTCTGAAAGGCAGTGTGTAGCCAGGATACTGTTAGGATGTGTGAGTATACTGGTTCTGAAAGGCAGTGTGTAGCCAGGATACTGTTAGGATGTGTGAGTATACTGGTTCTGAAAGGCAGTGTGTAGCCAGGATACTGTTAGGATGTGTGAGTATACTGGTTCTGAAAGGCAGTGTGTAGCCAGGATACTGTTTGCATGTGAACTGTGTTTCCATTGAATGCAACATCTTGATCTTTGCTTTTTTTTTTCAGCCCGTTGCACAAGTGTTACGAGACGAGGACTGTCCATCGATGATCGTGCCTAGCAGACCATGTAAGTACAGGGGGGGAGACGGCAACTGGCAGGCAATTGTGAAGTGATGGTACTGAATTGTCTTGTCTACTAGTCCTGCAGCGTTGTTTTCCTGACTTCATCACTCTGAATGGAACCCTGACGGTGGCCAAAAGAACCCACTTCAAAGATGCCCTGGACACAGCCCGCAGTGTGACTGAACTAAGAGACGCTGCCAAGTGAGTTACAAAGACCGACACACACACACACATGTTGATGTGCGTGTTCCTGCATACACACACAAACACACAGAGACATTTCTGTAAGAACTGCAGTTTTAGAATAGTATTGTCTCCTGCAGTGGCATCACAGGTCTGGTGGATGCTAAGGAGGTTGGGATGAAGATTGTGGAGGACTACGCCGCCTCATGGAACTGGATCTTAATGTAAGAACCTACATGAAAACTAGAATACTTCAGTACTTACTATAGAATTCTGTAGTAAACTGTAGAATACTTTACTACATGCTGTAGTATCCCTCTATCGTGTGTAATACTTAATATATAATCTACTAAACACTACAGTATTATCCACAAAATACTACAGTAATGTCCGCAAAAACCCGATAATAAATACTTAAGTATTGAATTTGCATATAACCTGCACATTCCCCTCCCCTATTTCCCAATTTGTGCCACCCATAAGTGAGAAACCTAAATGCCAAGTATAGCCCATATATTGTGTTCCCTACAGGTTATAGAAAAGAATAGTAGCTATGAACTATCAGTTCAGACCCCAGTCCTACCTGCCTACCTACCACAGGTTATGGAAAATGTGCTCTTTTAGTATTTCTCCAGTAGTAGCCTGCACATCTTCATCAAAGAAAATAAAAACATGATCTATAGTAAATAATACAGTAAAGTCTACAAAAACACTACATGAATTACAATAGTATATACTACGCTTTTATTTTACTACAGAATTTATACTACAGTTAACTGTAAATACTACAGTAAAGTCTACAAAAACACTAATGGGTAATACTGTAGTATTTATAGTACTTTTTCATTTGTGAACTCTTACTGGCAGAGATACAGTGGTTTGAGTTATTATAATGGACAATGAATTGTTCTGTATGGTACTTTGACGGTACTGTAAAATGCTATATTTAGAGTGTACTGTATATTATATTTCCAGAGGTCTGGTGATAGCTCTGGTGGTCAGTCTGATATTCATCCTGCTGCTACGTTTCACTGCCGGACTCCTCCTCTGGTTCACCATCATCGCAGTCATACTGGTCATTGCATACGGTCAGTATGTGTGTGTGCCTGTGTGTATCTACATGTTTGCTTGCGGGTGTGTGGATGTGAATGTGTGCAATTATGCATACGTACGTACGTGCATGCGTGCATAGCCGTGTGTGTTACCAGTGTCTTCTCACCTCTTTAACCTCTTCTGTGACTCTGTAGGAATATGGCACTGTTACCTGGAGTTCTCCCTGCTGAGGCAGCAGCCCGGGGCAGCCGTAACCATCGTAGACATCGGCTTCCAGACAGATGTCATGGTTTACCTGCAGCTCAGCCAGACATGGCTCATCTTCTGTGAGTCATCACCTCTCTCATGACGATCTCTCTCTCAGCTTTATCTCAGGGCTGAGTCTCTTTCAAAGCATTTAGCCTGATGACCCGTTTCAGTAAAAGTAAAACATTTCACAAAGTATATGGTTGTTCTGTAATACATTCTTTCATTTACTTTACACATTACAAATTGAGAAAATGTTTGGTTCGGATTGATACTATGGTTTGGCTCAGACTCTCTAACTTTCTGCTGTCTCCTCCCCACTCTCTCTGTTAGTGATAGCTTTGGGTACCATAGAAGCCTCTATCCTGATTATTCTTATCTTCCTGAGGAGGAGAGTACGGGTGGCTATCGCTCTACTGAGAGAGGGAAGCAAGTAAGTCAACTAATAGTAACAGTTTCAGCATTCTCTCACTTTCTTAATTTAGTTCAAGAGTATATTTTCAATGACTGATGATCTTCTTGTGCCTCTGGTCTATAGGGCCGTCAGCTACATCATGTCAACACTCTTCTACCCAATCATCACTTTCCTGCTGCTGGCCGTCTGCAGCTCCTATTTTGCCGTCACCTCTGTGTATCTTACTCTTACTGGTGTGGTATTTCTCCACTAGAGGGCGCTGTTTTTGCATTTCTTTGTTTAGCGTGCCGTTCACAATAACCACCAAACTCCCAGATTCTATACAGTTGTTGTATTGAATGCCTTATGGAATACAGAGACACAGAATTAATTGAAGAAAGTGGTGTTCTATTGTGTATTATTGTACAAGAGCAAAACATTTTTTTACCTTAATCAGTGTTACACCCAGATTCCTGGCCTCCTCTGGAGATGCCATCTATAAAGTAATGGCTGCTGAGCCCAACTGCATATACGCAAACAAGACATGTAATCCTGACGTAAGTCCCCTTTTTCTCCACTCAATCTAAGTATCCTGCAGACACACAGAAACTCGGGTTTTGAGTACCCCAGATTTGCATGGATGGTAATCCGGTATTTTCACTATTTCCATCTCAGACGTTCAACAAGACCAACGTGTCTAAGGCATGTCCGGGCGCCCAGTGTACATTTGCGTTCTACGGCGGGGAGACGCCCTACCACCGCTACCTCTTCATCCTCCAGCTGTCCAACCTGCTCATCTTCCTGTGGCTGGTCAACTTCACCATTGCCCTGGGACAGTGTACCCTGGCTGGGGCCTTTGCTTCCTACTACTGGGCCCGGAGGAAGCCCCAGGACATCCCCCCCTGTCCCCTGTTCTCTTCATTTAGCAGGGCCATACGGTAAGGAGCCTTCCATACCAGGCTACAAATACAGTAGATTAGCAGGGTTACTGGAAAAGTTACTTTCATTATGACCCAGGAGTTGTTTGAACCAGTTCTTTATGTGTTTAGAGGGTTTGGGAGGTGATGATTTTTATTAATGATAGACTGACTAAAGCAGATGTGCGTGTGTGCGCGTCTGGGTTACAGGTATCACACAGGCTCACTTGCGTTTGGTGCTCTAATTCTGGCCGTGGTTCAGATGGCCCGAATTATCCTGGAGTATCTAGATTCTAAACTCAAAGGTGAGTTTGGCTTCAGGACAGTATAGTACAGTATTACATCATCTAGTCCTGAATGTGACTCTGGAGTAACTCGTCACTAATGGTCTGTTTTCAGGTGCCAATAACATGGCAGCACGCTTCGTGCTCTGCTGCCTCAAATGCTGTTTCTGGTGTCTAGAGCGCTTCGTCAAATTCATGAACAGAAATGCTTACATTATGGTGAGTATGGTGGTTTGTGGGCGTCCATATGCACTGACACTTACATAGCTGTTCCTCGGTGTGAAGTGGTGCTAATTTATTAACAGAGTCAGGGGTAGCTGAATATGACCGCACAACTCAATTGTAGGCTATAGTGTAACTCAATATGGTACCATGGTCTGTGTGTTCACTCTAGATTGCGATATATGGAAAGGGCTTCTGCATGTCAGCTCGAGATGCCTTCTGCCTACTGATGAGAAACGTAGTCAGGTAAGGCCCTCTGAAGCCAGGGGCTGGATTGTTAGGCTACCCAGTTGGTGACACCTTACTGAGCTAACCTCACTGGGTTCCCCCCTCTCTACTGCAGGGTGGCGGTGTTGGACAGAGTGACTGACTTCCTACTGTTCCTGGGGAAAGTGCTAATAGCAGGGAGTGTAGGTGAGTCATTGCAAAAAAAAAAAATTGTACTTGTGACTTCTAACCGTTTTAGTCTAAGGTTATGAGAATTTATATTTTCTTTGACTGAAATCAGTCAAAGGTATAAATATTTGATGAAGCGTATCTGTGGGTATTTACAATGTTGTTTGTGTGTTGCAGGCGTCATAGCCTTCTTTTTCTTCACACACAAAATGCCCATCTTTCAGGAAGAAGTGCCGACCTTGCATTACTACTGGGTACCTTTACTGGTAAGAGGCCCATATAGAAAGGGTATAGCAGTGGGTATATCCTACATTCAGCTGAGTATTGATGGTGTATTATCGTGTCTTATCATTGGCAGACGGTGATATTCGGGTCCTATTTGATTGCTCATGGATTCTTCAGTGTATATGCAATGTGTGTAGACACACTGTTTCTGTGTTTCTGTAAGTAAAACCTCTGTATTCCTCTTCATAGATATGCTTCCAAAACACTGTGGTATTGGTTGATGATTCATTACGGTTGAATGCAAAAAATCACATCTGAAAGAATACGCCTGCTCTCATCCTGACCTCTGGCATCTTTGATTGGCTATTCATTCGATCTCAATATCAATGCTTTGGCTGCTTTACAACTGTAAAAACCACCATGGCTGTTCACTTGCTTCATATTCGATCTGAGCACCTCTAACCCCTCTCTCCTCTCCCTTCCTCCTGCATCCCTCTCTCCACTCCTCCCATACACCCCTCCAGGTGAGGACTTGGAGAGGAATGATGGGAGCTCTGAGAAGCCTTTCCTCATGTCCGCTGGGCTGCACAGTATTCTGAGAAAAACTGACCACCACTGAGGGACACAAAACTGTCCTAAAAACTAATAGCTTTACTCTTCTGAGATATTTAGCATGCTTTAAACTCAACAGAGCTGAACACTAGCTACCTACACTATGCTGTCTATCAGCTAGCAAGTAATATCAGTCTCTAATGGACGATGAGACCACTGGCTGTGACTATTGCAACTCAAGAACCTTCTCAACTCTTCAGAATGAACACTGACTGTGATTTTGAGGGACTATGAGACTCCTCCTAAGAACTCTTACATTGACTATGACATTTGTGATCATTCAAATAATTATTAGAAGTACAGGACACGGACAATGAGACTAATAATGTGACGATTAGGCATGAAGACTTTGCTACTGCCTTACCTCAAGACTATGAATTTGCAGGCAGCAACTCTTTTGGAACAAGGTCAGGTGGTCAGACTTGTTCAGATAATCCAACAAACTCGTAACTCTCTGGTGCAGTGAGAGAGGGAGAGACTTCTGCTTTGCTCCAAACACATCAGAGGCTATGCATATCCAACCTGCAGGACACTACTATTGTCCCTATCATCTTCATTCATCCTCAGCAGCTATACTGTAACTGCAGTTTACATGAACAAGGGACCCTACTGCAAAGACAAGTGCAGCAGACTCTGACAGAACCCTAAATTGTAGTCTGACCAACACTTGTTCTGCGGACTTTGTCTTTTAGCTAATGCTCAAACTGGTTGATTTATGCTACTCAGTCAATATTCATTACTAATGGAGTTCCAGATACTTAGCCACTAAAGGCTAGGCAACAACAGTGTCAAGGACAATCATGAGAAAATTCTACCCTGTCACACTACTGCAGTCAACAGTGCAGTTTGCGGTCAAAACGTGAAACTGTGGTCACCTTTACACCCACAAATGGGCTCAGGTACAGCACGGGTAGCCTGTATTGTGTGTGTGTGTGTGTGTGTGTGTGTGTGTGTGATACTACACTGTACGTGTATGTCAGTGGAGGCTGCTGAGGGGAGAACGGCTCCTAATAATGTCTAGAACGGAGCAAATGGAATGGCATCAAACACCTGGAAACCATGTATTTGATGTATTTGATACCATTCCACTGATACCGCTCCAGTCATTACCACGATCCCGTTCTCCCCAATTAAGGTGCCACCAACCTCCTTTGATGTATGTTTGGAGGGACTAGCTGTTCCGAATAAGGGCTTCTGTATATCTGATATGCTCCTGTCCTACTGTATGAATATTGAATCCTACTGTTTCAACTTCGTCAAAACCGAATGGTTTCACTTTCAAATCAGGATTTGATTTTGAAGTCATGTCATCTCTGGGTCCTGATAGGATCTCATTACAACTGAATGGTGTTACTCCCTGGCCAATGGACTACTCTCCATAATCCAGACATACTGTATGTTGTGTGATAAGAAAACCTGCAAGCAAACAAAAATCCCTATGCATAGCTTTGGTTGCTGTATGGTGGATTACAGTTGTCTGAAGTGCTGATTTTTCCTTTTACCTGGATGACCACCCTGGCTCTGGCAAATACTTGGAGAGACTATCAAATACAGAGGATGTGTACAAAACACTGCACGAAAGTATCCACTATATTAAACAGAAGGCCATGGCAGATCCTGTGGAGATTCAGATAAGTCTGTGTCACTGCAATTTAAGATCCATTGAAAAATAAATGCTGTTTACCTAGCTGAGCATAAGGTTTTATGTACCACTTAATTGCAGGTTCTAGTTAATGTGCCTAGCTGGTTGATAATGGAGGCTTTTACTTTAGGCTAAACACCTTTTTAGACTCCTGGTAATGGAAGGATGTCAATGTAATTTTGGTAGAATTTGTACTTCAGTGGTAGTACAGCTGAAAAAAGTGCTATGTTTTTATAATGTCAATTACATTTACATGCTCTTTTCTACATTTTGGGATGAATATTTAATGTATATTTAATTTGGGATTTTCTTTTGTAAAATTTAGTCAATGAGAATGTGAAGTGACCTTTATAAATAAAATACATTTGAATAGTTCCATGTGCCTTACAGCATTTGATGTGCCATGTAATGCGTTTACACCAACAATTTCTACAGTGTGAAAACATGGCCAATATTTAAATATTGTGCAAAGCTACAGCTATTGCAGCTAAAACATCAAAATCACTGTAGAATCCATAAATCCCAATTACCCGTCTATTCTTCCTCATTTTGAGTTTCTTTTCAACTCTGAGGGCTCTATTCAATCTGAAACGCTGAAGCAGAAGGCGTTACAGATTCTCCTATATAAATGTTAAGGTAATTTACAATTGAGCCAAAATATGCAGCGTTTACTGTGAATGCAATCTCCACTAAAGTGGGAATATTGCCTTTAAATTTCATCCCAGCTGTAGAGCTGAACTTCCTCAATGCGGATTGAATCGCCCCCTTATTTCCAGTGCTGGATCAAGAGTACAACCAAAGATTATGGAAATTTTGACAAGGTACTCGTCTCTCCGCCCTAACAATGGAAGTCGTTGTCCACAAAGCGGTACGGTGGGCTGTCTAGCTCCTGCCAATCCTTTCTTTGGATTGGTGTATACATCTCATTTATTGTCATCTTTTAAAAAAATATTCAATGAGGGTTGTTGACATCAACCACCTGTATTCAATGTAGAGAGATGCTATGCAACTAGCCACATTCCATTAATATGCATAGCCTTCTCGACAACTCTGGTATAGTTCTCAAAGTTGCCGGGATTTCAAGTGACCTACTTATACTACATATACAAAAATATGTGGACATTCCTTTAAATTAGAGTATTCGGGCTATTTCAGCCACACCTGTTGCTGACAGGTGTATAAAATCGGGCACACAGCCATGCAATCTCCAAAGACAAACATTGGCAGTAGAATGGCCTTACTGAAGAGCTCAGAGACTTTCAACCTGGCCCTGTCATAGGTTGCAACCTTTCCAATAAGTCAGTTCTTCAAATTTCTGCCCTGCTAGAACTGCCCCGGTCAACTGTAAGTGCTGTTATTGTGTGGAAATGTCTAGGAGCAACAACTCAACCGCAAAGGTCACATAAGCTCACAGAACAGGACCACTGAGTGCTGAAGCACGTAGTGTGTAAAAATCGTCTGTCCTCGGTTGCAACACTCACTACTGAGTTCCAAACTGCCTCCAGAAGCAACGTCGGGAGTTTAATGAAATTGGTTTCCATGGCCAACCAGCCGCACACAGGCCTAAGATCCCCATGCGCAATACCAAGCGTCGGCTGGAGTGCTGTAAAGCTCGCCGCCATCGAACTCTGGAGCAGTGGAAACGCGTTCCCTGGAGTGATGAATCACATTTCACCATCTGGCAGTCCGACGGACTAATCTGGGTTTGGCGAATGCCAGGAGAACGCTACCTGCCCGATTGCATAGTGCCAACTGTAAAGTTTGGTGGAGGAGGAATAATGGTCTGGGGCTGTTTTTCCAGTGAAGGGAAATCTTAACGCTACAGCATACAATGGCATTCTAGACGATTCTGTGGCAACAGTTTGGGGAAGGCCCTTTCTTGTTTCAGCATGACAATGCCCCTGAGCACCAAGCGAGGTCCATACAGAAATGGTTTGTTGAGATCGGTATGGAAGAACTTGACTGGCCTCCACAGAACCCTGACCTCAACCCCATCAAACACCTTTGGGATGAATTGGAACGCTGACTGCCAGCCAGGCCTAATCATCCAACATCAGTGCCCGACCTCACAAATCCCCTTTGGCTGAATGGAAGCAAGTCCCAGCAGCAATTTTCCAGCCTCTAGTCGAAAGCCTTCCCAGAAAAGTGGAGACTGTTATAGCCTCGAAGGGGGGACCAACTCCATATTAATGGAATGAGAGTGTAGTGAATCAGACACTCATAACAACTTAAGCATTTGGAAACTTCAACTCGATCAAATAAACCATACATTTTTTTGTTGACCAAATTCAACACTCATTGACCGCCATACAAAAAGTTCTTGCTTGGAGGGCTAAAACAACGAAAAACACGCCACCTGCTTGAGGGAGACAGATTTTCTGCCTTGTTGGGCCTCTCTTCCTCTCCAGTACCATGATGGTTCGTTCAGCAGCTCGAGCATACCAAATCAAATGTTATTTGTCACATACACATTGTTAGCAGATGTTAATGCGAGTGTAGTGAAATGCTTGTGCTTATAGTTCCGACCATACAGTAATATCTAACAAGTAATCTAACAATTTCACAACAACTACCTTATACACAAGTGTAAAGGAATGAATAAGAATATGTACATAAAAAATATATGGATGAACGATGGCTGAACAGTATAGGCAAGATGCAGTAGACGGTATAAAGTACAGTATATACATATCAGATGAGTAATGCAGGGTATGTAAACATTATTTAAAGTGCCTAGTGATACATTTATTACATACAATTTTTAATGATTAAAGTGGCTAGAGATTTGAGTCAGTATGTTGGCAGCAGCCACTCAATGTTAGTGATGGCTGTTTAACAGTCTGATGGCCTTGAGATAGAAGCCGTTTTTCAGTCCCCGCTTTGATGCACTTGTACTGACCTCACCTGCTGGATGATAGCGGGGTGAACAGGCAGTGGCTCGGGTGGTTGTCCTTGATTATCTTTTTTGCCTTCCTGTGACATCTGGTGGTGTAGGTGTCCTGGAGGGTAGGTAGTTTGCCCCCGGTGATGCGTTGTGCAGACTCACTACCCTCTGGAGAGCCTTACGGTTGTGGGCGGAGCATTTGCCGTACCAGGTGGTGATACAGCCCGACAGGATGCTCTCGATTGTGCATCTAAAAGTTTGAGTGTTTTTGGTGACAAGCTGAATTTCTTCAGCCTCCTGAGGTTGAAGAGGCGCTGCTGCGCCTTCTTCACCACGCTGTCTGTGTGGGTGGACCATTTCAGTTTGTCTGTGATGTATATGCCGAGGAACTTAACTTTCCACCTTCTCCACTACAGTCCCGTCGATGTGGATTGGGGGGTGCTCCCTCTGCTGTTTCCTGAAGTCCGTGATCATCTCCTTTGTTTTGTTGACATTGAGTGTGAGGTTATTTTCCTGACACCACACTCCGAGAGCCCTCACCTCCTCCCTGTAGGCCGTCTCGTCATTGTTGGTAATCAAGTTTACCACTGTAGTGTCGTCTGCAAACTTGATGATTGAGTTGGAGGCGTGCATGGCCACACAATCATGGGTGAACAGTGAGTACAGAAGAGGTCTGAGAATGCACCCTTGTGGGGCCCCAGTGTTGAGGTTCAGCGGGGTGGAGATGTTGTTTCCTACCCTCACCACCTGTGGGGCGGCCCATCAGGAATTCCAGGACCCAGTTTCACAGGGCGGGGTCAAGACCCAGGGTCTTAATGATGAGTTTGGAGGGTACTATTGTGTTAAATGCTGAGCTGTAGTCAATGAACAGCATTCTTACATAGGTATTCCTCTTGCCCAGATGGGTTAGGGCAGTGTGATTGCGATTGCGTCGTCTGTGGACCTATTGGGGCAGTAAGCAAATTGGAGTGGATCTAGGGTGTCAGGTAGGGTGGAGGTGATATGGTCCTTGACTAGTCTCTCAAAGCACTTCATGATGACGCAAGTGAGTGCTACCGGGCGATAGTCATTTAGCTCAGTTACCTTAGCTTTCTTGGGAACAGGAACAATGGTGGCCCTCTTGAAGCATGTGGGAACAGCAGACTGGGATAAGGATTGATTGAATGTGTCCATAAACACACCAGCCAGCTGGTCTGCGCATGCTCTGAGGACGCGGCTAGGGATGTCGTCTAAGCCGGCAGCCGTGCGAGGGTTAACACATTTAAATGTTTTACTCACGTTGGCTGCAGTGAAGGAGAGCTCGCAGGTTTTCATAGCGGGCCATGTCGGTGGCACTGTATTGTCCTCAAAGCGAGCAAAGAAGTTGTTTAATTTATCTGGGAGCAAGACATCGTGGTCTGCGATGGGGCTGGTTTTCTTTTTGTAGTCCGTGATTGACTGTAGACCCTGCCACATACCTCATGTCTGAGCCGTTGAATTGCGACTACTTTGTCTCTATACTGACGCTTAGCTTGTTTGATTGCCTTGTGGAGGGAATAGCTACACTGTTTTGTATTCAGTCATGTTTCCGGTTGCCTTGCCCTGATTAAAAGCAATGGTTCGCGCTTTTAGTTTTGCGCGAATGCTGCCATCAACCCACGGTTTCTGGTTGGGGAAGGTTTTAATAGTCACTGTGGGTACAACATCACCGATACACTTGCTAATAAACTCGCTCACCGAATCAGCGTATTCATCAATGTTATTGTCCGACGCTATGCGGAACATATCCCAGTCCACGTGATTGACACAATCTTGAAGCGTGGAATCCGATTGGTCGGACCAGCGTTGAACAGACCTGAGTACGGGCGTTTCTTGTTTTAGTTTCTGTCTATAGGCTGGGAGCAACAAAATGGAGTCGTGGTCAGATTTTCCAAAAGGAGGGCGGGTGAGGGCTTTAACTTCCGTGGCGCATTCAGAGTAACAATGATCCAGGGTTTTACCAGCCTTGGTCGTGCATTCAATATGCTGATAAAATTTAGGGAGCCTTGTTTCCCAGTCCACGTGATTGACACAATCTTGAAGCGTGGAATCCGATTGGTCGGACCAGCGTTGAACAGACCTGAGTACGGGCGTTTCTTGTTTTAGTTTCTGTCTATAGGCTGGGAGCAACAAAATGGAGTCGTGGTCAGATTTTCCAAAAGGAGGGCGGGTGAGGGCTTTAACTTCCGTGGCGCATTCAGAGTAACAATGATCCAGGGTTTTACCAGCCTTGGTCGTGCATTCAATATGCTGATAAAATTTAGGGAGCCTTGTTTTCAGATTAGCCTTGTTAAAATCCCCAGCTACAATAAATGCAGCCTCAGGATATGTGGTTTCCAGTTTAAATAGAGTCCAATGAAGTTCTTTTCGGGCCGTCGATGTGTCTGCTTGGGGGGAATATACACGACTGTGATTATAATCAAAGAGAATTCTCATGGTAGATAATGCGGTCAGCATTTGATCGTAAGGAATTCTAGGTCAGGTGAACGAAAGGACTTGAGTTCCTGTATGTTGTTATGATCACACCACGTCTCGTTAATCATAAGATATACAACTCTGCCCTTCTTCTTACCAGAGGGATGTTTGTTTCTGTCGGCGCGATGCGTGAAGAAACCAGGTGGCTGTACCGACTCTGATAACATATCCCGAGTGAGCCATGTTTCTGTGAAACAAAGAAAGTTACAATCTTTGATGTCACTCTGGAAGGCAACCCTTGCTCAGATTTCGTCTACCTTGTTGTCAAGAGACTGGACATGGGTGAGTAGTATACTCGGGAGCGGTGCACGATGTGCCCGTCTACGGAGCCTGACCTGAAGACCGCTCCGTCTGCCCCTTTGTTTTGGGTAGCCAGCTGGGATCCGATCCATTGTCCTGGGTGGTGGACCAAACAGAGGATCCGCTTCGGGAAAGTCGTATTCCTGGTCGTAATGTTGGTAAGTTGACGTTGCTCTTATATCCAATAGTTCCTCCCGGCTGTATGTAATGAAACTTAAGATTTCCTGGGGTAACAATGTAAGAAATAATACCAAAAAAAACAAAATACTGCATAGTATCCTAGGAATGCGAAGCGAGGCGGCCATCTCTGTCGGTGCCGGAATACGGGCATTTGACTAGAACTCTGAGGAGGTGCTCCGCAGTCACCAGATGAAGAGACAGAGGTAGTAGGAAGAGGAGAATAAAATATTCAGGAGAGAATTCACCTGAAAGTTCAAGCAGCATGCTTGCCCATGGGCAAGTGCCAACGCCCAAGCATCTTGTCTACCAGCATCAGAGAAAGGTGGCGTCTACACATACTTTGGAGCAGGGCTTTAAATACATCTCCTCGAGGATCCCCGACCGTTCCATGTATTGGAGCTCCAGAGCTAGCACACCTTATTCAACTCGCTAACTAATTTATTAAGTGCTTGATGATAGGGTTTTGACTAGATGGGATACCGCTAATGTCAAGTGACTTTTTGTAGCAGGTTAGAATTTACACAGCAGGTTAGATAATGAGGTTAAAGTTGGGAAAAGGGTTAGCTAAAATGCAAAAGTTCTCAGATGTAACTCGCAAGTGTTGACGTCACTATGACATTAGCAGCATCCCTTCTAGACATGACACTTCAGTAGATTAATCAAGCGGGCAACATCATTGTGAAACGTCTGAGGGTCACGGAGGAGATTTTTGAGAACCAGAGATGCGTTCAGTTCGCTTGAACGTTTGCTACGTTGCAGAGCGGTTTGTACTGAACGACACGTTTCTTCAAAATGTTATTGTACGTACTTGAACAGACTGAGGTACGTTTGTTCCCGTTTGGTGTGTGTGGCTTGAAGCTATGGGTGACGTATTTAAAGGGCAGTGGCTATGCTGACAGTGTTCCCCGACCCACAACCAAATCCGTAAAGTTTTTCAACTGGTTGTTCGTTACAGCATCGCTTTGGTTCAATTGAACGTAAAAACGTACTGAACGCAGCCCTGTGCTTTGGAGTGCCCACACATGCCTCATACAACAAAACAGTCTATTCAGTCAGTTAAACTGTAAAGCGCGTCAAATGGCATTACGATTGTCATGACCGTCAAAACAAGACCGCATCTATGAAGTCCAGTCCCTCTCAGCAGTGATCATATGGCTTTCATTTAGATTTTTTTTTTTTTTTTTTCACAGCCTTCCAAAATAGATATCTATCTATAAATAACAAAAGGCTGTGAAGTATTTGTAGTTAATCATATCAGAGCTGTAGCTCCGCCCACTGGTGAAGTGGAGCAGAGCATGCTGGGCGATCTCCAGCTCAGAGAAGATCAGCTCCAGAGTAGTCAAGTGAGAGAATTCCAGCCATCCTTGTGTTTTCCCACCAGTTAGCTGTGTGCATCCTTGTTGATATGTAAGTACATCTTTCACATGTTCCCGGTGTTTGTCTGAAGATGCACTCTGTGACTATAATGTCATATGTATGGTTATGCTAATTAGTAGTTTATACTGCGAGCTAGCTAGCTCTAGTTTGGTTGTCTTATCATTTTGGACATTTAACCCTGTGTTTGTAATGACCCCCAGCGTGTTTTATATTTTGATTTCAAATTAGTACAGTCACGTTGTATTGCGCTGTATAGCATTAAGTCATTATAGTAATATTATATCCAAGCATATTGTTTATGAGATGTGAATTGTAGATTCAATTGTCATTCACTATTGTATCTTTATTTCTCTCTTTACTTGCAGACCTCACACACACTTTGTTTGAAGCAAGTTGCTCATCCACACTACATACACTGTGCGGTGCTGTTCCGTGCCTGTGCATCTTCAGCGTTATTAAACCCCCTCAACTGGAATCCTACCTGTCTGTCCTCTGTGCCCTTACCAGCACAAGGGAGCGAACACATTAAGGAAAACCTAACCAAAAGAATATACAGACCACCAAGTCCTCACTTACACATATACATACAGTACCAGTCAAAAGTTTGGACACACCTACTCATTCAAGAGTTTTTCTATATTTTTACTATTTTCTACATAGTTTTTTAAATATTTTTTTATTTCACCTTTATTTAACCAGGTAAGCTAGTTGAGAACAAGTTATCATTTACAACTGCGACCTGGCCAAGATAAAGCATAGCAGTGTGAACAGACAACAACACAGAGTTACACATGGAGTAAACAATAAACAAGTCAATAACACAGTAGGAAAGAAAAGAGTCTATATACATTGTGTGCAAAAGGCATGAGGTAGGCAATAAATAGGCCATAGGAACGAATAATTACAATTTAGCAGATTAACACTGGAGTGATAAATCATCAGATGATCATGTGCAAGAAGAGATACTGGTGTGCAAAAGAGCAGAAAAGTAAATAAATAAAAACAGTATGGGGATGAGGTAGGTAAATTGGGTGGGCTATTTACAGATGGACTATGTACAAGTGCAGCGATCGGTTAGCTGCTCAGATAGCAGATGTTTAAAGTTGGTGAGGGAAATAAGTCTCCAACTTCAGCGATTTTTGCAATTCGTTCCAGTCACAGGCAGCAGAGAACTGGAAGGAAAGGCGGCCAAATGATGTGTTGGCTTTGGGGATGATCAGTGAGATATACCTGCTGGAGCGCGTGCTACGGGTGGGTGTTGTTATCGTGACCAGTGAACTGAGATAAGGCGGGGCTTTACCTAGCAGGGACTTATAGATATTTGTAGAAAAGTAGTGAAGACATCAAAAGTATGAAATAACACATATGGAATCATGTAATAACCAAAAGAGGGTTAAACAAATCAAAATATATTTTAGATTTGAAATTCTTCAAAGTAGCCACGCTTTGCCTCGACGACAGATTTGCTCACATTTCAATTAACAGGTGTGCCTTGTTAGAAGTTCATTCGTTGAATTTATTTCCTTAATGTGTTTGAGCCAATCATTTGAATTGTGACAAGATAGGGGTGGTATTCAGAAGATAGCCCTATTTGGTAAAAAAACAAGTCCATATTATGGCAAGAACAGCTCAAATAAACAAAGAGAAATGACAGTCCATCATTACTTTAACACATGAAGGTCAGTCAATCCGGAAAATTTCAAGAACTTTTGAAAGTTTCTTCAAGTGCAGTCGCAAAAAACATCAAGCACTATGATGAAACTGGCTCTCATGAGGACCACCACAGGAAAGGAAGACCCAGAGTTACCTCTGCTGTAGAGGATAAGTTCATTAGAGTTACCAGCTTCAGAAATTGGCAAATAACTGCACCTCAGATTACAGCCCAAATAAATGCTTCACAAAGTTCAAGTAAGAGACCCACCACAAACTGTACAGAGGAGACTGCGTGAATCAGGACTTCATGGTCAAAATGCTGCAAAGAAACCCGTACTAAAGGACACCAATAAGAAGAGACTTGCTTGGGCCAAGAAACACGAGCAATGGACATTAGACCGGTGGAAATACAGTATATCATTTTGGTCTGATGAGTACAAATTTGAGATTTTTGGTTCCAACCGCAGTGTCTTTGTGAGATGCAGAGTAGGTGAACGGATGATCTCCGCATGTGTGGTTCCCACCGTGAAGCATGGAGGAGGTGTGGGGGTGCTTTGCTGGTGACACTGTCAGTGATTTTATTTAGAATTCAAGGCACTTAACCAGCATGGCTACCACACCATTCTGTAGCGATACGCCATACCATCTGGTTTGCTCTTAGTGAGACTATCATTTGTTTTTCAACAGGACAATGACCCGAAACACACCTCCAGGCTGTGTAAGGGCTATTTGACCAAGAAGAAGAGTGATGGTGCTGCATCAGATGACCTGGCCAAGTGATTCCTCATGAAGCTGGTTGAGAGAATGCCAAGTGTGTGCAAAGCTGTCATCAATGCAAAGGGTGGCTACTTTGAAGAATCTCAAATATATTTTGATTTGTTTAACACTTTTTTGGTGGTTACATGTGTTTCATAGTTTATCTTCACTATTATTCTACAATGTAGAAAATAGTAAAATAAAGAAAAACCCTTGAATGAGGTGTGTCCAAACATAAATACATTTATACATGAACAAAAATACACTCTGAACAAAAATATAAATGCAACATGTAAGGTGTTGGTCCCGCAGAAATGTTCCATGTGCACAAAAAGCTGATCTCTCAAATTTTGTGCACAAGTTTGTTTTCATCCATGTTAGTGAGCATTTCTCCTTTGCCAAGATAATCCATCCACCTGACCGGTTTGACATATAAAGAAGCTGATTAAACAGCATGATCATTACACAGCTGCACCTTGTGCTGGGGGACAAAAGGCCACTAAAATGTGAAGTTGTCACAACATAATGCTTAAAGATGTCTACGTTTTTAGGGAGCATGCAAATGGCATGCTGACTGCAGGACTGTCCACCCAGAGCCAGAGAATTAAATGTTGATTTCTCTACATAAGCTGCCTCCAATGTTGTTTTAGAGAATTTGGCAGTACCTCTAACCGGCCTCAACTGCAGACCACGTGTAGCCACGCCAGACCAGAACCTACACATCCGGCTTCTTCACCTGTGGAATCATCTGACACCAGCCACCCGGAAAGCTGATGCAACTGTGGGTTTGCACAGCCGAAAAAATTCTGCAGTTTGGTGCCGTAACCGACTTCTGTGGGCAAATGATCACCTTCGATGGCCACTGTGCTCTTCACAGATGAATCCCGGTCTCAACTGTACCCGGGAGATGGCAGACAGCGTCGTGTGGGCTAGCAGTTTGCTGATGTCAACGTTGTGAACAGAGTGCCCCGTGGTGGTGGTGTGGGTACGGGCAGGCATAAGCTACGGACAACAAACACAACTGCATTTTATCGATGGCAATTTTATTGCACAAAGATACTGTTGAGATTCTAAGGCCCATTGTTGTGCCATTCATCCGCAGCCTTCACTTCATGCTTCAGCATGATAATTCACAGGCCCAATGTGGCAAGGATCTGTACGCAAATCCTGGAAGCTGAAAATGTTGCAGTTCTTCCATGGTCTGCATTCTTACCAGACATGTCACCCATTGAGCATGTTTCGGATGCTCTGGATTGACAGCATGTTTCAGTTCCCGCCAATATTCAAAATCTTTGCACAGCCATTGAAGAGTAGGACAAAATTCCACAGGCCACAATCAACAGCCTGATCAACTCTATGTAAAGGAGATATGCATGAGGCTTACGGTGGTCACACCAGATACCGACTGGTACCGACTACCGAATGTTTTTAAATAAACCAACACATTTAAATAAGTATTCAGACCACTTTACTTTGTTGAAGCACCTTTGGCAGCGATTACAGCCTCAGTCTTCTTGGGTATAACGCTACAATCTTGGCACACCTGTATTTGGGGAGTTTCTCCCATTCTTCTCTGCAGATCCTCTCAAGCTCTCAGGTTGGATGGGGAGCATTGCTGCACAGCTATTTTCAGGTCTCTTCAGAGATGTTCGATCGGGTTCAAGTCTCTGCCACTCAAGGACATTCAGAGACTTGTCCAGAAGCCACTCCTGTGTTGTCTTGTCTGTGTGCTTTGGGTCGTTGTCCTGTTGGAAGGTGAAACTTTGCCCGAGAATGAGGTCCTGAGCGCTCTGGAGCAGGTTTTCTTTAAGGAGCGTTCTCTGTACTTTGTCCATTCATCTTTGCCTCGATCCTGTCTAGTCCCTGCCGCTGAAAAACATCCCCACAGCATGATGCTGCCACTATCATGCCGAAGGGATGGTGCCAGGTTTCCTCCAGATGTGATGCTTGGCATTCAGGCCAACGAGTTCAATCTTGGTTTCATTAGACTAGAGAATCTTGTTTCTCGTGGTTAGTCTTTAGGTGTCTTTTGTCAAACTCCATTCAGGCTGTCATGTGCCTTTTTACTGAGGAGTGGTTTCCGTCTGGCCACTCTACCATAAAGGCCTGATTGGTGGAGTGCTTCAGAGATGGTTGTCCTTCTGGAAGGTTCTCCCATCTCCTCAGAGGAGCTGTCAGTGACCATCGGGTTCTTGGTCACATCCCTGACCAAGACCCTTCTATTGCTCAGTTCGGCCAGGCGGACAGCTTCAAAACTTCCATTTAAGAATGATGGAGGCCACTGTGTTCTTGGGAACCTTCAATGCTTCCCCAGATCTGTGCCTTGACAAATTCCTGTCTCAGAGCTCTACAGACAATTCCTTCAACCTCATAGCTTGGTTTTTGTTCTGACATGCAGTCAACTGTGGAACCTTAGACAGGTGTGTGCCTTTCCAAATCATGTCCAATCAATTGCATTTACTTCAGGAGGACTCCAATCAAGTTGTAGAAACAGCTCAAGGATGATAAATGGAAACAGGATGCACTCAAGTTCAATTGAATCATGTAAATAAGTATTCAGACCCTTTGCTATAAGGTATGTTTATTTTTTATAAATTTACAAACATTTCTAGAAACCTGTTTTTGCTTTGTCATTACCTCATGTGTGTAGATTGCTGAGGATTTTTTATTTAATCCATTTTAGAAGGCTAATGTAACAAAATTTGGGGAAAAGTCAAGGGGTCTGAATAACTTTGAAGGCACTGTATAGCTGTATTCAGTCATATGAAATCTATAGATAAGTGCCCAATTAATTTTTCAATTTACTTATTTCCTTATGAACTGTAACTCAGAAAAAAATCTTTGAAATCGTTGCATATTTCATTTTTGTTCAGTGTACACAACTAATCTATTAATACATTTTTTTTTTTTTACAAAGTGCTCAGTCACATACCTCAAATAAATTAAATGCCAACCAATATGTACAATACATCAACAACAAGTTTACATATTAACCTTATTTTACATCTGAATTTGATCTCCTTCAATAAATCCCCATAGCAGATAATTTTGCACCCCACCCTTTAATGGACAGGGGTATCGCATTGGCTCCTCAGCATTCTAACCAATGGTAATGGCCGGTTCCGCAGGGTGTGAAGATCAGGCATGGCTGATTGGCAGCTGTGTCATGGAATGGTATAAAAGAGGCTGGAACACCAGGGAGGAGGGAGAGTGCACTGTGAAGAACAAACATAATAGCCCATTGGGTTATGAAATAATGTGATTTCAGATCTTTGCACTGAATTCTAAAGCAAAACTAATAAGATGTTACAAAGAAAGCTTAACCCACAAGACATAAAAAAGATGAACCTGTGATGTACTGGTTTTGCTCACCATCCATGTAGGTGTGTAGTGCTGTAAGCACGGGTGTGTCTGTTGGTATGTAGGATGTGTAGTGTAGATCCTCCATAAGAGGCGGAGAAAGACTGGACTGCTGTAGTGACGACATCGCTGCAGATGGCACATGGTGCTGAGGGCTCACATGCTTCTTATGACGAGCTCGACAGTTCTGGAACCAAACCTGGACATTCAATAGGGATGGGTTAAGCTTAATTTGTAACTTCAGGGACACCTAGAATTGTTTGACTAGACTGTTAGAGAGCTCACCTGAATGACCCTGCGACTGAGCCCAGTCCTCTCTGCCAGCTTCTGGAGGGTCTGAGCATCTGGGTTGTTGTCCTGAGCAAACTGGGCCTGCATCACCTGACAGACAAGATACAGTGAATGTAAGATGGTCACACAATCATATCATTCATATGCAAACATCCAGGATAGTCATTTCTGGAGTGACAGGAAAGTAATAAATATTCACCTGTAGCTGGTCTGTGGTGAAGCTAGTGCGAGCCCTCTTAGCTGGTTTGGGATGAGACCCTTCTTGCTCTGATGGCGGGGCTCCCTCTACAGTAACACCTTTTCATGTAAACACAGGACCGCATAGGAAAATGAGGAAGGCTAATTGATAAGGACAGATCTAGAATCTCATATTTAGCAATTTTCAAAATAATTAAATTGCCTAAATTAAATTGCTACATCAATCATACATGTGTAGAAAAACAGTTAGTGAACAATTAACACATTTTTTTAAATGCAGGCCTTATTCTTTCTACACACCTTTTAATGTTGCTTACCACTTTCCATGGCCTGTTTGAGGTTGTCCAGCATGCAGTCGTAGTGGATTCGACACAGCACCCTCTCCTCCACCAGGGCAAATTCCTCCCCCGTGGAGAGCTGGCGTTTGCAGGAGAAGCAGGCAAAGCAGGCCAGGTGGTAGGTGTTGCCCTTTGCTCTCCTCACCCAGTCTTTGGAGTGCATGTTCCTGCCACAGTGGGCACAGCGAGTTCCATACTTCCTGTGGGAAAGTTGGATTGCAAACAAACTACAGATCAAAACCACTAAAGGCAGGGTAGCCATTTACTTTTTTAAATCAACAAAATTATTTGATCATGAATCTAGAAATACAAGGTTGTCCCCCCAAAATGCATTTAATGTAAATTGAAGGCTGTAGAGAAGTCCTACTATGAATGGTGTGCTATAAATACTAGAGGTCCCAAGGTTAACAGACAATTATCTTGCATTGTAGAAAGTCTCATTAACATCATTAGATAACAATTGAATGTCATCTCAAAGTTGCAACTTCAGATGTAGCCTAAACTCAACTCTCCGTTGACTTGAAGTACATCGTGGAGTTGAGTTTTACTTGGCTAATCGCGCTAGAACCCTCCCTGTATGGAAGAGGTCTCCCTTTTCACCTACCTGAAGTAGTCGAGTTTGCAGAAAACCACCTCGTCTTTAATGTAGCAACTGACATGTCTTCCTAGAGGAGTTTGGCACATGCTGCACGAGAGGCAGTTCACGTGCCAACACAAGTTGTTCACCTGAAATGTAGCCACAACAGTTAAACAGATTTATTCGCCCGAAAGAGTAGCCTGGTCTACAGTTTTAGCCACGAAAATTAGGCAAGTGTGAACACCATTCGATGTTAATAGTAACAATTTTGCTGAACTTAAAACGTAATTGTATTTACCAAATAGGCCTACGTCAACAACAAAAAATCCTGTCACAGTTAAAAATGTGAACGCTTTAGGGATCCTAGGCCTATGCGTTTATGAACGTTGGGGGAGAAAAAAAATGTACATACAGATTTTAGGCCTTGGTTGAATATCTAAGCCGGTCATAGGCTCGGCAACTTACCTTGAGTAGGTATTTGTCAACTATCTCCAAACCACAACTTGCACAAAGGCTTTTCCCCAGAGAGGCTGATGCCATCGTCTGCGGTGTCAAGGAAGACAAAGACGAAGATGGTGAATACGACTCATCTCCAAAAATGTAATCCGATGTGCCCTAGATATATAAAACAGAAAAATAAGACATGATTGACACAAGGCACATTTTTCCATGCATAAATTAACAATTTCATATGCCTAAATTTGACCAGGCCTATCCATGTCTGGGTTTTCCTCTTTACCATCGGACTTTCCTGATAGTACATACATTTGTCATCTAAAGTAGTTTTGACTGACGTGATTTTCCCACCTAGTTATCTTAAGATGAATGCACAAACTAAATCGCTCTGGTTACGAGTCTGCTTATTGACATGTAAAATGAAGGCACCCGTGAAGGCATAGGCCCAATTTCCACTGGTAAGGTTTCACGCATAGGCCTACTATTAAAAATAGGCTACCGGTATACCCGTTTGATTACCCTTCCTTAAGCTACTTGTCGGCGTATTGACTGTACGTTTGTTTATTCCATGTGTAACTGTTTGTGTCTCACTGCTTTGCTTTATTTTGGCCAGGTCGCAGTTGTAAATGAGAACTTGTTCTCAACTGGGCTACCTGGTTAAATAAAGGTTAAATTAAAAAAAGTATACTCAAAGAATCGGAAGATGCCCTTCCACATCCCTCCTTAGGCATAGTGACTAGTCAAAATATGCACTGGGGATGGCCTTTAGCTCCACTTCTGCTTGCTATGACAACCACGACGAAAAAAATAGGACTAAAATGCCATCTTCAAGAACCCTTTAATAATTGTTTTGGTACACATGAACCAAAACTCTTGAAATGTTAAACCACCTATCAACAAAATAACGTTCATGGTTCAACGCCTATCAATTTCTGCTGTCAATCACATTAGTTCTCTGCAGAAAGGTAATTCTTGTAAAATGATCATATCCAGGACGAATGACAGAACAAAAATGCCAAATCAAACATACAGATTTGTTTGGCAGTTATCGACATGGCAGCTTTCTCCAAACCAACGCGCAGGCAGCCATGTATTTTGATTAGCCTGTAACGCAACCTCCCTCAGGTAATGCACTGAATTGTGCAGAGACAACGAATGGGTGCCCATCTCAAATCTCAAATTATTAACTTGAAAACAGTCGCCCGTCGGTTTGGAGTAGCCTAACATTTTACCGAATGTAGGATGTTTAAACAATAAATGGTAGGCCTAATAGCACCATATAATATCGAAAAATTCGCTAAACAATGAATGCTCGATAATTTCTTCAAACTTTTAATATGGATATAGGCATACCGTGCTGTCGAAGGTCGAGTTAAACCCATTTTCAATGTCATCCACCTCGGGGCAAGCCAACATTTGTTCGCTTTTCCAATACATTACGTTGTAGCCCTAGAACAAAACGCAAATCCACCAGGATAATAGTCCCATATAGATTCCATCCAGTGTCAGAGGCAGCTGCACCAACCCCATGCTCTAGCGAAAGCAATCTTTGCATTAGTGAGGTTTGAACTTTTTCCTCTCCATTTTCCTTTTGACTGTCTTGGCCGCACCTCCTTATATGCCCGCCTTGCAGTGGATATGAGATGTTATACATTGGGAAAGTATTTCAGTAATACGTCAGAGGTGATAACACATCTGTCGATATAGCTTTTTATTTTCGTTATTTATACATAATACAACAATCCTCCGTGATAAGATGCTCATAATTTCGTTTTATTTCACACGCTGCTGCTAAAGGTGAAAATAAACTAAAACAAATGTAACAGGTCATTTAGGCTTTGTTCAGCTCTTACAATTTATAGCCCAATGTTTGCAACCTTAGTTTCAGAAAAGAAAGAACTCGCATTGCGGCAATCAGTTCGTTTTTAATCCATCCCATTCGGACTAACCGATAGCATCTGGGCAGAGAGCAACTGACTGCAGCCCAATTGGGTTTATTGTCCCGTAGTTGAGTTCAGCATCTTTATTGCTGCCTGCAGCTGATGATGGTGACGGTAGTTCAATGAACGATGGGCCCTATAAATGCTAAATACAAGTAGGTTTGTGAAACCTCTATCATTTTTAAATAATTTAGTGTGTGCCCATTTTTTCTTTGTTTTGCCATGGTAAACACGTGCAAAGCTTTAGTAAAACCATATATAAAAGGCGTGGGGACCCTTTTCAATAGGAAAGCTTACAGTTCGAAGCATCTGATTTAAAAAAGAGATGTGCAATCTTCAGCATTATAATAATTGTCATCATGCTTCTTGTTATAAGTTGTTATGCAATGTTGGCTATGGCCCACTGCAGGAATAAAAAAAAAATGGTACCAAGATTTTTCAGTAGGACGCAATTTTTTTCGTTTTCATAATACAAATACATGCTTATTATAATGTTTGGGCGAATAATAGCCATCATAATACAACTCAATCTTGTTTTAATGTTGAATTATCTTGTTTGAATTTTTTGTTGTTGATATTAATTATTTACTGTAGGCCTACGTTTCCCTAAATTGTGATAGCCTGTGCAAACTAGGCATCCCTGTATATTTGATTTGATCGCACTTTGATTCGTTTTTGCAAAGTTATTGTTTTTCTTATAAGACTATTTGTTTTGTAAATGTAACTATTCTTTCTTTCAAATAGGCTGTATTTATTTGTTAACAGCAACATATTGCTTTCAGATAGTCCTAATGTAAACGTTCCAATATCTTTAAATTAATCCAAATGAGCCTATTATTATTATTATTATTATGATTTTTCACGTTGTTAAATGATAATTTGAGAAATTCGATTTGAACCAAATTTTGTCGAATGGGTTTTTTTCGTCATGGGAAAAATTTGCCGAGACTAAACATTCGGTAGTCTATAGTTAACATGCATGTCTAATTTTATTAGATTCACCTTAACTAGAATATGTTATTTCACAAGAGCAGACCGAACAGTTTAAACCTCTCACTGGGCTACTACTGAAACCTACTGAATCGGATCAAATGAACGGTATGCTTATTAAAATATGCAAGCATGATAAAAAAAATTTTCAAGTGTGTGATTGACAATATCAGCCCCTTCATCTGTGTTTCTCCCTATGTGGACATTTCACAGCAAAGCCACAAGCGTTCAAAATATCAATTTTCAGACTCAGGGGGAAAATGTTTTTTTTTGTTTTTTGTAACATATACTTGTAAACTCCCTATGATTTAAATCCTTCGTCAGGGAATTTCACCATGTAACAAACCTAATGGCCCATTTCAGAACTTTATTTCCTGGTCGGTAATCGCTGTTAATGTTATTAGTTAGTTAGATATAATGTATAGTCCATCACATGTCTGACACAATTTTTTCAAATTGATTCCCTCATAATAGTGGATCACATTTTCTATAACACTTTTCTCAAAGTCTTGGAGCTCCCTACAGTATATTATATGAGGACATTAATCTAATTTAATCATGTACAGACAGACAGAAAGACTGACAGAAAGACAGGTTTTCTAGAGTTTGTAAAGAGGAAGGTATTGTCTAGAAAAAATAAATTGATGTTTTGTCACGTACATCACCAAATAGGTGCAGAGAAATGTATTGTTTTAAAGGGTCAGCCATAGATGCACCCTGTACTGCAATTGCTAATTAGGGTTAAGTGCCTTGTTCAAGGGCACATCGACAGATTATTCAACGTGTCGGCTTGGGTAATCGACTTTTTGGTTACTGGTGCAAGGCTCTAACCGCCTGCCGCCCTACTATTATTGTGATAGTTTGTTAAGGGTCCATTGGAGAGATAAAGAAATGTATGCCTGACATCATTGCCGAAACTGTCATCTTGCTAAATTAGTGCTCTCTCTTACTCAGACCATTGTGTACAAAGCTCAGATGAAGGTGTATTGAGTCTAATCTTTTGGCTAGGTTATGATACACTATATATACAAAAGTATGTGGATACCCCTTCAAATGAGTGGATTTGGCTATTTCAGCCAAACCCGTTAGTGACAGGTGTATAAAATCTAGCACACAGCCATGCAATCTCCATAGACAACTATTGGCAGTAGAATGGCCTTACCGAAGAGCTCAGTGACTTTCAATGTGGTACCGTCATAGGATGCCACCTTTCCAACAAGTCAGTTCGTCAAATTTCTGTCCTGCTTGAGCTGACCCGGTCAACTGCAAGTGCTATTATTGCGAAGTGGAAATGTCTAAGAGCAGCAACGGCTCAGCCACAAAGTGGTAGACCACACAAGCTCACAGAACAGAACGTTGAGTGCTGAAGCACGTACCATGTACAAATCATCTGTCCTCAGTTGCAATACTCACTATCGAGTTACAAACTGCCTCTGGAAGCAACGTCAGCACACAAATTGTTCGTCGGGAGCTTCATGAAATGGGTTTCCATGGCCGAGCCACTGCACACAAGCCTAAAATCACCATACACAATCCCAAGCGTCAGCTGGAGTGGCGTAAAGCTCGCCGCTATTGGACTCTGGAGGAGTTGAAACACTTTCTCTGGAGTGATGAATCACACTTCAACATCTGGCAGTCGACGGACGAATCTGGGTTTGGCGGATGCCAGGAGAACACTACCTACCCAAAAGCATAGTGGCAACTGTAAAGTTTGGTGGAGGAGGAATAATGGTCTGGGGCTGTTTTTCCAGTGAAGGGAAATCTTAACGCTACAGCATACAATGGAATTCTAGATGATTCTGTGGCAACAGTTTGGGGAAGACACTTTCTTGTTTCAGCATGACAATGCCCCTGAGCACCAAGCGAGGTCCATACAGAAATGGTTTGTTGAGATCGGTATGGAAGAACTTGACTGGCCTGCACAGAACCCTGACCTTAACCCCATCAAACACCTTTGGGATGAATTGGAACGCTGACTGCGAGCCAGGCCTAATCGTCCAACATCAGTTCCTGACCTCACTAATGCTCTTGTGGCTGAATGGAAGCAAGTCCCTGCAGCAATGTTCCAACATCTAGTGGAAAGCCTTCCCAGAAGAGTGGAGGCTGTTATAGCATTAACTCCACATTAATACCCATGATTTTGGAATGAGATGTTTGACGAGCAGGTGTCCACATACTTTTGGTGTTGTAGTGTATAATTTCAGGTGACATAATTTAAAAGACATTGGGGGAATATTGTTGATTGACTTGACATCAGTGGGTGTTTGCCTCTCTGACACCAAACTCAAAAATGGTTTCAAATAGAACTGCAGTGATCACCAAAGTGCACAGTGTTACTCTTTGCTACAGTACTTACTAAGTCGCTCTGTATAAGGGCACCTGCTAAATAAACAACATGTACAAGGTACACAACCCCTGGGCAAGTCCTGCAGCACAGCTGAAGATTGAATCCTTTTTGTTCCTTAGCCTCTGCCTCTCTTTTTTCACTCTACTATGTGTGAGTCACCACGCGCATATCATGTTGAGCTCTGGGTGGGTACAACCACAGAAATATAATTCATAAAATGGACAAAGCTCGTCAGTCCAGAGATTTCTGGGTGTTACACAAAATATGGATGCCAGTGTATCCACTCTGAAATGTTGACTTAAATGGGAGTCTGCTCCATTTTACTAATCCTAATTCTGTGTATTCGAAAGAGAGTGGAGGGGCCCTCTGAATTCTGATGTTGTGCCACATTCTAGAACGTTGTTGGGAAATGGGCCCAATCCAAGGGTGACTTGGTTCCTCCATTCTCTTGTGTTCATAGCGCTCTTTCGATTTCCCATCATAGTGAAACCCCCATCTTGTTACACATATACGTGGAGGAAGCAGAAGTCAGAGGAGGGACTAGCATTTACACACAGTAGAAAATGTAACACATACAACAACTTGTGAATGATAGACACTACAAAGTGAGCTGATATGTGATCAAAGTGTAAAAAAAATAGGAAATGGATCCTTTACTTAAGACTTCTGCTGCTGTTTTTCCTCCCTCAAAACAGTCTGAAAACATTTCACATCCCCCTTTCCTCTTGTATTGCAATTCTTCTTCCAGTTACGTCTGTTGTAGGGCTCTCTCTATTGTGTTATTGGAGATATACTGGGTCCACAGATATTCCTGTGTGTAAGACAATACCCCTCAAATCATTGCATCTCATCATTAGCCATATAAGAATAACTAACCTAAAGGAAGTTATGTCTTGGTTTTTCTTTGTTGATGGACAGGCACAGAACATTTACCTATGGCTATTGTTTTTAATTCAAATATACACTGCTCAAAAAAATAAAGGGAACACTTAAACAACACAATGTAACTCCAAGTCAATCACACTTCTGTGAAATCAAACTGTCCACTTAGGAAGCAACACTGATTGACAATAAATGTCACATGCTGTTGTGCAAATGGAATAGACAAAAGGTGGAAATTATAGGCAATTAGCAAGACACCCCCAATAAAGGAGTGGTTCTGCAGATGGTGACCACAGACCACTTCTCAGTTCCTATGCTTCCTGGCTGATGTTTTGGTCACTTTTGAATGCTGGCGGTGCTCTCACTCTAGTGGTAGCATGAGATGGAGTCTACAACCCACACAAATGGCTCAGGTAGTGCAGCTCATCCAGGATGGCACATCAATGCGAGCTGTGGCAAGAAGGTTTGCTGTGTCTGTCAGCGTAGTGTCCAGAGCATGGAGGCGCTACCAGGAGACAGGCCAGTACATCAGGAGACGTGGAGGAGGCCGTAGGAGGGCAACAACCCAGCAGCAGGACCGCTACCTCCGCCTTTGTGCAAGGAGGAGCACTACCAGAGCCCTGCAAAATGACCTCCAGCAGGCCACAAATGTGCATGTGTCTGCTCAAACAGTCAGAAACAGACTCCATGAGGGTGGTATGAGGGCCCGACGTCCACAGGTGGGGGTTGTGCTTACAGCCCAACACCGTGCAGGACGTTTGGCATTTGCCAGAGAACACCAATATTGGCAAATTCGCCTTTGGCGCCCTGTGCTCTTCACAGATGACAGCAGGTTCACATTGAGCACATGAGCACATGTGACAGACGTGACAGAGTCTGGAGACGCCGTGGAGAACGTTCTGCTGCCTGCACCATCCTCCAGCATGACCGGTTTGGCGGTGGGTCAGTCATGGTGTGGGGTGGCATTTCTTTGTGGGGCCGCACAGCCCTCCATGTGCTCGCCAGAGGTAGCCTGACTGCCATTAGGTACCGAGATGAGATCCTCAGAGCCCTTGTGAGACCATATGCTGACACATGCACATTTGTGGCCTGCTGGAGGTCATTTTGCAGGGCTCTGGTAGTGCTCCTCCTTGCACAAAGGCGGAGGTAGCGGTCCTGCTGCTGGGTTGTTGCCCTCCTACGGCCTCCTCCACGTCTCCTGATGTACTGGCCTGTCTCCTGGTAGCGCCTCCATGCTCTGGACACTACGCTGACAGACACAGCAAACCTTCTTGCCACAGCTCGCATTGATGTGCCATCCTGGATGAGCTGCACTACCTGAGCCACTTGTGTGGGTTGTAGACTCCGTCTCATGCTACCACTAGAATGAGAGCACCGCCAGCATTCAAAAGTGACCAAAACATTAGCCAGGAAGCATAGGAACTGAGAAGTGGTCTGTGGTCACCACCTGCAGAATCACTCCTTTATTGGGGGTGTCTTGCTAATTGCCAATAATTTCCACCTTTTGTCTATTCCATTTGCACAACAGCATGTGAAATTTATTGCCAATCAGTGTTGCTTCCTAAGTGGACAGTTTGATTTCACAGAAGTGTGATTGACTTGGAGTTACATTGTGTTGTTTAAGTGTTCCCTTTATTTTTTTGAGCAGTGTATATCAAAACTGTGAAATAACACATGTGGAATCATGTAGTAACCAAAAAAGTGTTACACAAATCAAAGTATATTTATATTTGAGATTCCTCAAAGTAGACACCCTTTGCCTTGACAGCTTTGTACACTCTTGCCATTCTCTCAACCAGCTTCATGAGGTAGTCACCTGGAATGCACTTAAATTAACTGGTGTGCCTTGTTAGAAGTTCATTTGTGGAATTTCTGTCCTTAATGCGCTTGAGCTAATCAGTTGTGTTGTGACAGGGGTGGTATACAGAAGATAACCCCATTCAGTAAAATACCAAGTCCATATTATGGCAAAAACAGCTCAAATAAGCAAAGAGAAAAGACAGTCCATCATTACTTTAAGACATGAAGGTCAGTCAATCCGTAAAACTTCAAGAACTTTTGAAAGTTTCTTCACGGACAGTTGCAAAAACCATCAAGCTCTATGATGAAACTGGCCCTCATGAGGACCGTCACAGGAAAGGTAGACCCAGAGTTGCTGCAGAGGATAAGTTAATTAGAGTTACCAGCCTCAGAAATTGCAGCCACAATAAATCCTTCACAGAGTTCAAGTAACGGACACATCTCAACATCAACTATTCAATGGAGACTGCGTGAAACAGGCTTTCATGGTCGAATTGCTGCAAAGAAATCACTACTAAAGGACACCAATAAGAAGAAGATACTTGCTTGGGCCAGGAAACACGAGCAATGGACATTAGACCGGTGGAAATCTGTTGAGTCCAAATTTAATAGATTTCTGGTTCCAACCACCATGTGAGATGCAAAGTACGTGAACGGATGATCTCCGCATCTGTGGTTCCCACCGTAAAGCATGGAGGAGGAGGTGTGGGGTTGCTTTGCTGGTGACACGGTCAGTGACTTATTTACAATTCAAGGCACTCTTAACCAGCATGGCTACCATAGCATTCTGCAGCAATACGCCATCCCATCTTAGTCCCACTATCATTTGTTTTTCAACAGGACAATGATCCAATACACCTCCAGGCTGTGTAAGGGTTATTTGACCAAAAAGGAGAGTAATGAAGTGCTGCATCAGATGACCTGGCCTCCACAAGCACCCGACCTCAACCCAGTTGAGATGGTTTGGGATTAGTTGAACCACAGAGTTAAGGAAAAGCAGCCAACAAGTGCTCAGCATATGTGGGAACTCCTTCAAGACTGTTGGAAAAGCATTCCATCAGAAGCTTCTAAAGCCATGATATCATTTTCTGGAATTTTCCAAGCTGTTTAAAGGCAGAGTCAACTGACCCACTGGAATTGTGATACAGTGAATTGTAAATTAAATAATCCGTCTGTAAACAATTGTTGGAAAAATTACCTGTGTCATGCACAAAGTAAATGTCCTAACCGATTTGCCAAAACTATAGTTTGTAAACAAGAAATTAGTGGAGTGGTTGAATAATGAGTTTTAATGACGCCAACCTAAGTGTAAGTAAACTTCCGACTTCAACTGTATATATTAGGCAGGGCGTTGGATATTCCTGCAATCAGCATGTCAAATGCACACTCCCTCCAAACTTGAGACATCTGTGGTATTTAGTCTAATCTTTAGGCTAGGTCATGATACACTATCATATACATAATTATGTGGACAACCCTTTGAATTAGTGGATTCTGCTATTTCAGCCACACCCGTTGCTGACAGGTGTAGAAAATCGAGCACACGGCCATGCATTCTCCATAGACTCATTTTTTCCCCTACTGTGTAATTGACTTGTTTATTGTTTACTCCATGTGTAACTCTGTGTTGTTGTCTGTTCACACTTCTTTGCTTTATCTTGGCCAGGTCGCAGTTGTAAATGAGAACTTGTTCTCAACTAGCCTACCTGGTTAAATAAAGGTGAAATAAATAAAAATACATTTTAAAAAAGAATAAAAAATAGACAACCATTGGCTGTAGAATGGCCTTGCTGAAGAGAGGTTCATCCAAAAGATGGAGATTCAACAGGAGGCTATTTGCCATTTTTGACCAAATACACAAAATATAGAAAATGAAGGTGGAGTTGGGCAGGAGTCATATGATCCTGTAGGCCTGGGGGTATAGAGCCCTCAGAGCGCCTGTCTTCCAGTAATGAGCTTTGGCAGGTTAACCTGAGGGGGCAGAGGGGGGCTGCAGAGGTCATGTTTCTGGGAGGAAGAGAAATCTCCACTGGCATCAAGGCGTATGTTTCAGGTCTCACTCTACATCTCAATGCTGAGCCCAACACTTTTCATGTGAAGATTTAGGTGTTTTTAGACGTGATTAAAAGACATGAAGACAACTTATGAAATAGGCTTGTGTGTTGTGTTGTGATGGCAAATGTAATCTTTGATGATAGGATTGAAACAATGTTACACCGGGATGAAAATATAAACATTACATGTCATGTTGATGCTTGGCTTGGCGTGGCTGTTCAGACTGGCAGGAACATGCATTTCTCCTGATTTGTTGCATGTCAGGGCCTGGGTCTGGAGGATGCTGTTGTGGTCGTAGGAAATGGAGCCGATAACAGAGACACTATCACTCTGGCCTCAGGAAACAGAAAATACAACATCACTCCCACGTGGAAGTCCGACCCAAAACACACCGTGCCCTCAGTGCCCGCTCCTCTGGGTCTGCCAACCGTGCCCAGACCTCCCGTCTCTGAACTGGTGTTTGTTTTGTTGCTTAAGAGGAGTGTCCTGCTAAACCATTACTGACCTCCTGAACAATTAGTGGCTGTCATATGGCTCAGTTGTTTGGAACATAGTGCTGCTAAAAGCAAGGTTATTTCAATTGCACACATGCTTAACTGAATGAACAACAGAGACAAAAAGCAACAATTAACATTTATTGAAATAGTTTGGGGAATGGCCTCATCTCTGAGGGATAATCCTCAGAGCCATATGCTTTGATGGCAGGTAGCCCTATGTGGGGCATCTGGCATCGACCACTGGGCTTCAGGAGTTCCAATGACTTAGCTGGTGGTGGTGAGGAGGTGGCGGGTTGTCTGTAACTTTTGCTGTAACACAGCAAGTAAGAGAACATGGGTAAGTTTGACATATAAAAATACATACCAAGATTTATGTCCATTGGTTGAGAGAAACGAAGGTGATAATTTCAAGAGTAGGTTGAACAGCAAATGTGAGGAATGCCGTGCTCATTATTATGCCGTGCTCATAGCTGAACGACATTCTGCATGTGGCAAATCGAAAAGGGAGAAATGACGCTCTGATGATGATGACAATGTTTGTAAACACTAACGTATACATTCCCACTATGCACATTATGCACAGAGGAAGCAATGTGAATTGTATTGTGCTTACCGAAAACAGTAAAGTGAGCTATCCATTCAGACAAATCTTACTGATTGAACCTATGTTATCAACTATATTGAACAGAAACATAAACAGAACATGCAACAATTTCATATAAGGAAATCAGTCAATTGAAAAAAAATAATTAGGCCATAATCTATGGATTCCACATGACTAGGCAGGGGTGCAGCCATGGGTGGGCCTGGTAGGGCGTAGACCCACCCACTGGAGAGCCAGGCCCAGCCAATCAAAATGAGTTTTTCCCTACAGACAGAAATACTCCTCAGTTTCATCAGCTGTCCGAGTGGCTGGTCTCAGACGATCACACAGGTGAAGAAGCCGGATTTGGAGGTCCTGGGCTGGCATGGTTACACGTGGTCTGCGGTTGTGAGGCCGGTTGGACATACTGCCAAATTCTCTAAAACGACTTTGGTGGTGGATTATGGTAGAAAAATTAAAATGACATTTTCTGGCAACAGCTATGGTGGACATTCCTGCAGTCAGCATGCAAATTGCACACTCCCTCAACTTGAGACATCTGTGGTATTGTGTTGTGACAAAACTGCACATTTTAAAGTGGCCTTTTACTGTCCCAAGCACAAGGTGCACCTGTGTAATGATCATGCTGTTTAATCAGCTTCTTGATATGCTACACCTGTCAGGTGGATGGATTATCTTGGCAAAAGAGAAATCTTCCCTAACATGTATGTAAACAAATTTGTGACCAAAATCTGAGTGAAATAAGATTTATGTGCGTATGGAAAAATGTGGGTATCTTTTATTTCAGCTAATTAAACATGGGACCAACACTTTACATGTTGTGTTTATATTTTTGTTCAGTATACAATACCAGTCAAAATGTTGGATACACCTACACATTAAAGTGTTTTTCTTTATTTGTACTATTTTACACATTGTGGAATAATAGCGAAGACATCAAAACTATCAAATAACATATGGAATCATGTAGTAACCAAAAAAGTGTGAAACAAATCAAAATATATTTTATATTTGAGATTCTTCAAAGTAGCCACACTTTGCCTTGATGACAGCTTTACACACTCTTGGCGTTCTCTCAACCAGCTTAATCTGAAATGCTTTTCCAACAGTCTTGAAGGAGTTCCCACATATGCTGAGCCCTTGTTGGCTGCTTTTCTCCTTACGCCCCCTTACTCACCCCTCTGGTTCCATTCTATACCTCCTTACGCCCCCTTACTCACCCCTCTGGTTCCATTCTATACCTCCTTACGCCCCCTTACTCATCCCTCTGGTTCCATTCTATACCTCCTTATGCCCCCTTACTCACCCCTCTGGTTCCATTCTATACCTCCTTACGCCCCCTTACTCACCCCTCGACAGCAACCACCCCTGGACTGTTACACATCCGCTATAGCCCCCAGCTTTATATCCACAGAGCCATGGCTGGTTTTACTGGGCTACGGCGCCCCACTTTATACCCACAGAGCAACTGCTGGTTTGGCTGGGCTACGGCCCCCCACTTTATACCCACAGAGCAATGGCTGGTTTGGCTGGGCTACAGAGCCCCGGTATGAAAAGGCCTGGATGTAAGTAGAGTGCTTAGGGCCCAACCTGCTTTCATCTGGCCCGGGCTTAGTCACCGAGGCTGGGGAACGTAAGCCAGGGAAGCCCCTCTGGGGCAGCCGCACGCACTGCTAAATTACACTTGTGCTGGAACATGGTCCCGTTTGAAAGGAGTTCATGAGTTTATTTTTACAGAGACAGTGCACATTGATCAACGTTTCAGTAAAAGTGCTGGTATTAGCTAGCTGGCTAATTTTCAACTGCACTCACTGGGCAGGTATGGGAGAGACAAGTTTTGAGGCCTTGGATATTCGCATACACAGAGGAAAGGGCTGGAAATAAACTGCTTGTATGTCCTCAAACAGATCTTAGTTAGAGTAAGCATGAGTGAGGATTTTTTTCATGTAGTGAAGTTGATGATGCTTGCCATGAGTAGTTTACCTTCAAACTGTATCGTCAAAGTTCAGCATTATAGCACGATTGAAATTCAGAAGTATTGTGATTGAGCCGACATATGCAGTGTTAGCGGAGACAATGCAGTCTCCGCTAACGCAGGAACATTGTCTTTACATTTCTATCACGCTGTAGCGCAGATCTTCAGCGCTACGGATTGAATCGACCCCTAAACCTTTTCTGATGCCTTCATTTCGCTCCTCATTTTCAAGTATGGTGTTTCACAGGGATCGATTCTTGGAGCTCTTATTTTATTTCTAGTTTATATGAATGATCTATCAATTAATTACTTTTTTCTAATGATGCTTGCTGATGATGACACAAGGTAGGCTGTGGAGCCTGCATCTCTCACTACAGAGACTGTTCTTACAGTATGTCTCTTAATTTTGCATTGTGATCAACAGTCTGTTTTGTGAACCCACATCCATCTCCCTGCCATGAGTAGTGGTGGCGGGGGGTCTCTGAAAGAAAGAGGAAATGTTACTGTATTTTGTACTGTAGTACACACACACACACACACACACACACACACACACACACACACACACACACACACACACACACACACACACACACACACACACACACACACACACACACACACACACACACACACACACACACACACACACAGCCTAGCTGCCCTCATCTGGGAGTGATTTGTTGTCCAGTGTACCCGTGGCCTTAAGTCATTGTGCGTCTGCCATTCGCAGAGAGAGAAAGAGTCGAGCTGATCTACACTGAACAAAAATATGAATGTAACATTCAATATTTTTTTTTTACTGAGTTACATTTCATATAAGGAAATCAGTCAATTTAAATGAATTCATTAGGCCCTGTAATCTATGGATTACACATGACTAGGAATACAGATATGCATCTGTTGGTCACAGATACCTTAATAAAAAAACATTTTGCCTCATGCATCTCCTTCGCATAGAGTTGATCAGGCTGTTGACTGAAACATGGGACAAACACTTTACATGTTGCGTTTATATTTTAGTTGAGCGTACATGGAGAGTCAGGGGAGTGCTCTGATTACTCCATGCCTGAGGTGAGGAGTGCCTGTGGTTGGGCATATAGAATGCCTTCAGGCAGGGTTCCTTTCAGTGTTTAGACTAAGTTAAGTTTAGAGGGTTGTTACAGTAACTGTGTTAAGGTTAGTATTTTAAGCGAGTTCCCGTACCTTGCTACCCCAGTTTGGGATTTGCTGAATTCTTTGTTCATTGACTACATTAGATGGCCACACATTTATAGTGAATTGAGTGCATTGAATGGAATATGTGATGATACTCTCTCTATTGAATAATATCTGATCAGAACATTTCAGAACATAGGTCTCATTCACACCTATCCAAATGCACGCAGGCATGTCCCCCTCCCCAAGACACTCAAACACATTTACAAAGTGCATGTGCAAGCACACACACACACAAACACAGAAAGAGAGCTGTACTTGTGCATGTGACAGTAACACTTTAAACCTGAAACACACCCTTGAGCTCCTTATAGGGCACACATTATTTACTTCTTCGACAGTGAAGAAAATACATATTGGAATGCAAAGCAAAACAGTACATCCTTGCACTATACAGTACATCCTTGCACACCACATAGTTGGCATGGTGTCAGAAACCACAAGTATGCCATTTGTGTTGTGGCAGGTGAAGAAGGTAAACACCAACTAACCAGCATCATCAGCCCTCACAATACATCCACACAAATCTCAGGTCTTGTTTATATGCTCCCTTTATTCTGGATGTTTCTGTAGGGATGTAAGAGGAAAGAAGCATGATCATAATAAATAGACGGCTTACACACACACACAGGTAGGAGTATGCCTGCCTCACACCCCCCCCCCCCCTCCTATTCCAAGGTGTAAACACGACAAGTGAAAAGGGTGTAAAGGCGAGCTTTGAGAGGAAGGCAGGCATGAAGCAGGCCGATGACAGTAATCTGCACAATTATTCCAGCTATGACAACAAAGGCGAGAGGGAATGCAGGCACCACTGACACCTGTCCCAGCTGCCCCAGAGGAGAAACATGGAGTGGAGGGGGGTGTAACTCCTCACCTCAGTGCGGCTGTATGGGGAGAAGCAAATCGACAACGTGACGGGCCGGACACACACACACACACACACACACACACACACACACACACACACACACACACACACACACACACACACACACACACACACACACACACACACACACACACACACACACACACACACACACACACACACACAGAACATGACATCATCCGATGTGTGTAGTTACAATTTATTGGTGCATAAAAAAATGACATGCATATACTGTAAGTACAACTAAAACCTGACTTACTAAAATACTTTGAAATAGATATGTCAGATCGAGCCTTCAGAAAACACTTGAGCTGCTCTGTAACCAAACATAGCTGACTGGCAGTCATTCCTATCCTGCTCCACTGAGTTGGGCCTCTACTGACAGGTATGATCTGTTACACGTGTCATTTCACCAAAGCTGCCTGACCTTCTGACCCTGCACCCTTCCTCAGTGCTCCTGACCTGGGGATAAATGGTAGAGTTCAGCGACGGATGTCTGAGGAGAATCATACACTATGGCAGTGGAGAAATGGGAATATAGGACCTAGGCCTACAGAGGAACCACAAATCTTCCAATACGTTGTATCAAACTCAAAAATCAAGAAAATAACAAAAAACATAGCATCACCTAATGCGTCCGACATTATATCTTCAGTTTTTGGACGATTCTCATTCTAGTGAATGCTTTTTGATGACATTATGACTGAATCAAACAGGCTTGGCCGCACTTAAGGCTGCCGCACACACAGACAGAACCGGCATGTGACAGACAACATAAAATAACGCGTGCAGCAAAACCAAACCATACACTGTTTACACAACCTATGGTACCTTAACCAATAGAAACTGTCAGCAATAGCGACAACAACAGTGTCATATCAAAGGTGACAGGTGCTGAAAGGACAGTGACCATAATACATGTGCACTCCATGGCGCTGAAGGAGAGACAGTTTTGGTCAAACACAAAGACAGGGCTGATAGACCGGCGACAGCAGTCACACACACAGGGGCGACCCATCATTCAGGGCGACCCACATATTTTGGGGGCTTGCCTGTTTTGCATGTTATTCTGGCATTAACACGTGACACATATTAGTTTGCAAACAATGTAAAAATAATATATATAATTGAGATAAAGCCGCATACAACATTTTCTTGAGTGAGGCAGCTCCAAAATGCAGGCGTTTCAGCCTAGCTCAGTGCTTTCTGTGGTGGGGCAAGCCAGCAGAATATACGCAGTGTTGCGCCATGATTGGCTCAGTGTTCTGTCATGCATGGGGACTACGTCACTGTAACAAAGCATCCTTCACTCATGCTGCCAAACATACCCTCGTAAAACTGACTATCCTACAGATCCTTGACTTCGGCGATGTCATTTACAAAATAGCCTTCAACACTCTACTCAGCAAATTGGATGTAGTCTATCACAGTGCCATCCGTTCTGTCACCAAAGCCCCATATACTACCCACCACTGCGACCTGTATGCTCTCATCTCGCTTCATACTCACTGGCTCCAGGTCATCTATAAGTCTTTGCTAGGTAAAGCCCCGCCTTATCTCAGCTCACTGGTCACCATAGCAGCACCCACCAGTAGCATGTGCTCCAGCAGGTAGGGAGCAAATAGTAGAGGTTAATGGTTCACTGTCTCAGGCAAAACCATGAGTTGTGGCGTTCCGCAGGGGAGCGTGCTTGGGCCTCTGCTGTTTTTATTGTATATTAACGATATGAAAGATGCTTGTTCTTGCCGTCTTTTTCTTTATGCGGATGACTCTACACTTCTGGTGTCTCACAAAAGTAAAACTATGTTGGAGAGCACAGAGCTTACTAACATTAGCAAATGGCTTGGAGATAATAAGCTCTCTCTGCACTTAGTGAAAACTGAAGCAATTATTTTGGGATCCAGACCTAAATTGTGTAGGTCGTCTGAAATCAGAGTGGAGTTAGGGGGTGAGGTGCTGACTACTAAAACCTCTGTTAGCTACTTGGGATGTATCCTTGATGGAAGCTTGGGAGGTGTGAGCATGGCCAACCAATAAGGTGCTAGGGAAGGTTAATGCCAGTACTAAGTTATTGTCTAGAAAGTCCAAGCTGCTTGATAAGGACTCCATGAAAGTGCTAGCTACTGCCCTCATTCAATGCCATTTTGACTATGCTAGTACTTCCTGGTTTGGGGGCTTATCTAAACTTATGAAGGGGAAGCTCCAGATAGCCCAGAATAAGCTGATCAGGGTAGTATTGAAGGTGAGTCCACGTACTCACATAGGCAGGAGCTGCTTTCAGGAACTAAACTTGGCTGCCTGTTGAGGCTAGGGTGTCCCAGATTAGACTAGGTTTGGTTTACAGGAGTATTTATGGTCCTGCGACCAGATATCTAAGTGATTACTTTCCTCGTGTTAGGGATGCACACAATCACAACACCAGGTCAAGTGTTACTGATGTGTGCTTATACAGGTTCAGGAGTAATGCTGGGAAAGGTACTTTCTTGTATACTGGAGCCTCAGAATGGAATGAGTTGCCTCTGCCTATGAAAACAACGTCCTCTCTGGACAGCTTTAATAATAAAGTAAAAATATGTTTGATGTCTTCTGTGACCATATGAATAACCCCTATGATGTAACTGGAATGATGAGATAGATGTTCTTCTTCTATGTTTTTATTTTATTATTTCACTGCCATACCGTGTTCCATCTTGTCTAGCCATCTTGTTTCAAGATGACCACAATGGAAATAAGTCCCAGACTTTATTGTGTGTTATCTTCGATGATTTTATTCATGTGCATGTAAGGCTTTTAAGTTTTACGTGTGCTTGTTTTTTGAAATGGTCAATTTAATAAACTAAACTAAACAAAAAAATGTCACTGGTCATCCCCAAAGCCAACTCCTCTTTTGGCCACCTTTCCTTCCAGTTCTCTGCTGCCAATGACTGGAACGAATTTCCACTGAAGCTGGAGTCTTATATCTCCCTCACTAACTTTAAGCATCAGCTATCAGAGCAGCTTACAGATCATTGCACCTGTACACAGCCCATCTGTAAATAGCCCACCAAACTACCTCATCCCCATATTGTTATTTATTTTTTTGCTCCTTTGCGCCCGAGTATCTCAACTTGCACATTCATCTTCTGCACATCTATCACTCCAGGGTTTAATAGCTAAATTGTAATTATTTCGCCACTATGGCCTATGTATTGCCTCCCTAATCTTACTACATTTGCACACACTGTATATAGATTTTCCTATTGTGTTACTGACTGTACATTTGTTTATCCCATGTGTAACTCTGTGTTGTTTGTGTCGCACTGCTTTGCTTTATCTTGGCCAGGTCGCAGTTGTAAATGAGAACTTGTTCTCAACTGGCCTACCTGGTTAAATAAAGGTGAAATTAAAAATTAACTGCCAAGTGTAAGAGGAAATTCTAGCCCTTCGGGTGTTACATTAGAAGTGCCCATCCAAGAAGGCTCAAGGTCATTGGCCAGAGATAAAATGACGTCAAATCAAGTTATAAACTCAGCAAAAAAAGAAACGTCCCTGTCTTTCAAAGATAATTTGTAAAAATCCAAATAACTTCCCAGATCTTCATTGTAAAGGGTTTAAACACTGTTTCCCATGCTTGTTTAATGAACCATAAACAATTCATGAACATGCACCTGTGGAACGGTCGTTAAGACACTAACAGCTTATAGACGGTAGGCAATTAAGTCACAGTTATGAAAACGTAGGACACTAAAGAGGCCTTTCTACTGACTCTGAAAAACACCAAAAGAAAGATGCCCAGGATCCCTGCTCATCTGTGTGAACGTGCCTTAGGCATGCTACAAGGAGGCATGAGGACTGCAGATGTGAACAGGGCAATAAATTGCAATGTCCTTACCGGGAGACGCCTAAGACAGAGCTACAGGGAGATAGGACGGACAGCTGATCATCCTCGCAGTGGCAGACCATGTGTAACAACACCTACACAGGATCGGTACATCCGAACATCACACCTGAACATCACACCTGTGGGACAGGTACAGGATGGCAACAACAACTGCCCAAGTTACACCAGGAACGCACAATCCCTCCATCAGTGCTCAGACTGTCCGCAATAGGCTGAGAGAGGCTGGACTGAGGGCTTGTAGGCCTGTTGTAAGGCAGGTCCTCACCAGACATCACCGGGAACAACGTCGCCTATGGGCACAAACCCACCGTCGCTGGACCAGACAGGACTGGCAAAAAGTGCTCTTCACTGACGAGTCGCGGTTTTGTCTCACCAGGGATGATTGTCGGATTCGCGTTTATCATCAAAGGAATGAGCGTTACACCGAGGCCTGTACTTTGGAGCGGGATCAATTTGGAGGTGGAGGGTCCGTCATGGTCTGGGGCGGTGTGTCACAGCATCATCGGACTGAGCTTGTTGTCATTGCAGGCAATCTCAACGCTGTGCGTTACAGGGAAGACATCCTCCTCCTTCATGTGGTACCCTTCCTGCAGGCTCATCCTGACATGACCCTCCAGCATGACAATGCCACCAGCCACACTGCTCGCTCTGTGTGTGATTTCCTGCAAGACAGGAATGTCAGTGTTCTGCCATGCCCAGCGAAGAGCCTGGATCTCAATCCCATTGAGCACGTCTAGGACTGTTGGATCGGAAGGTGAGGGCTAGGGCCATTCCCCCCAGAAATGTCTGGGAACTTGCAGGTGCCTTGGTGGAAGAGTGGGGTAACATCTCACAGCAAGAACTGGCAAATCTGGTGCAGTCCATGAGGAGGAGATGCACTGCAGTACTTAATGCAGCTGGTGGCCACACCAGATACTGACTGTTACTTTTTTTTGACCCACCCCCTTTGTTCAGGGACACATTATTCCATTTCTGTTAGTCACATGTCTGTGGAACTTGTTCAGTTTATGTCTCAGCTGTTGAATCTCGTTATGTTCATACAAATATTTACACATGTTAAGTTTGCTGAAAATAAACGCAGGTGACAGTGAGAGGACGTTTCTTTTTTTGCTGAGTTTATGTACTGTAGCTCTGATTGGACTGATCATGTCAACGTTATACTTTCACAATTTTAGCTAGCAGTCATCATCAAGAATCAAATCGACAATCTACTGGCAAATCCTTTTTAATCCTTGTCATATGAAGAGAAATTATAGATAAAACGTATCATCGTATCATCGTATCATCATCGGCCATTGGACATAATCCTTACACAACAAGTTGGAAATCGCAAATTCAATTAGTGGTTTGAAATTTGCCCACGAAGGACCGCCGCGCCACCTTACTGTTCAAGTGAGCAAATCACAAGGTGAGTCCAAAAATGTATTGTATGCTGCTGCATAAATTGTGTAATATGCCAGGGAGATATGTATACTGTAGCTAAGAAAGTAATACTAAGTGTATTTGGTGTGGTAAGATGTTAGTAGCCCATGTGCATCCCCCTAATAATTTGGTCTATTTACCCCTCTTAATTTCACCTACTGTTCTGACTGTTCTACTGTAGCCTATAACCTGTTTTAGAGAAATGTAATCATCAAATATTCTAAGAGCTTTCATTGTCTGCTTACAGTATATGCCCCCTTCATTTATCCTACGGTTCTGACTTGGTGTACAAGGAGAACACTGTAAGAACGGCCCATGTTCTGAGTTCTGTCACTGTACATTTCAAAAGTACTAAACAAATAGTTATATTGACTAACGTTATGTCCGTCCTAGCTCGCTCATTAATGTCTTTCTTGAAATTACGGATTGCCTCTTATCCGCTTGTCATCCCCTTATGCCATAGTTTGTACATCTCAATTGTCATTAAAAACCACATTTGTTTAAGCAAGTCAGCCATATCAGCTATGTTTTTTAAAAGGCAGCAAATGAGTCTGAATGAACTGTTTCGCTGCCAGGCAAGGCTCCGCTGATAGCCAGGTGTAGCGGTGGTAAGGATTCACTCCATGGTGCTCAAAAGAAAGTTCTGCTGTTGCTACAGCTTTATGTGTAGGCACTAAACGTTTGTGGGCACCATTTGTCACCGTTATAGTGCAATTCATGTATTGTTTAGTGTTGTGTAGTGGCTTTTCTGGCATGCATCCCACTTTTGAATTTTTTTGCCCCACCAAGATTTACATGCTAACATCGCCACTGCACACACAGCATCAAATAATGTAAAAGAATAAGCCTCCCATTAACTCCAGCAGGCCCCATGAAATCTTATACAAAAGCACAACCATTTCCAAAATTAAATTAACAAGCCAGCTATTACTTCCCATTATAAATATATTTTCACTTTCATCACACTAACCGGTGATATAAAGTTTAATGCAAAAATGGTTCACAGTCATTATTTTCAAAGAGATAGCTAACAGAAAGTGAGCTGCAACAAAAAACAGTGCCACTCACCAGATGATGATAATTTGTAAACAAAGTTTAAAATACATTTGAAAGTTAATCTTTAAAAGTGTGATGCTAACAAATTAGCAACAACATCCACCTTGAAGTTGATGCTGCTGCAGCCACTGTTGCCATTGTCACACTACTACAACACAAGCTAGCTAATGTTACTAGCGTTAGCATGGGAAAGCTACTGCTTGCACCACTGATTATTTTCTCTTCCTCGCTCAGTACTCTAGGCCTAGACATGTCACTTGAAAAAAAACGGTCCCACCCATTGCAAGTCAAAATGTGATTAGTTCATTCCACTGTCCAGAATTTTGCTCTAATACAGTTGAATGTCAGGGGCCTTCTGTCCAGCTTCTGAAGGCCCAGCCAATGCCTGGCTGAGCTAGCTAGATTTCTCTATCAAGAGAGCACCAAAGAAAATCCTGATTTGATATTTTTTTCAATTCAGTATTAACCCTTCTCTTTCCAGCACAAACTGAAGAGATGAAATCAGAATATCATAAAAAGTATTGTGAAAATACAAATGAAAAGTAAAAAAAAAATATATATATATATATATATTATTTTTTTTTAAATCCATAAAGGCCCTCTCGGTTCCCCACTGCACTATGGAAAGACTGACTGACGGGTTTCTGAAGATCGATAAGTAATGGAGCCCTGATGTTGCAGAAATGAATAGCCTTGGTTTGCTCATGTTCTGTAAATATAGTTTGAAGAGTATAATCTTTTTTTTATATGTATGAACTAATCCACCATTTTATTGACAAATCATTTGTGTCCTCTTAGCTTAAACAAAGATTCGCTCTGCTTCACCAAGACAAAGAGCATTGAAGAGGCCTGGGGGCGAAGGAGCCAGATCTTACAGAACCAGTAATAGATTCACCCTCTCCTTCTCCTATACCCCCCCCCCAACACCCAGCCTCTTCTCCTGGTCCGACTCCTGCCGTGGCGTTGCCCCTACACACTGGGCCTCTAATTATTTCATGATGTAGCAGGAAATCCTGCAGGGGCTACATAAACACCGGGCGGGGGGGGGGGGGACGATGACTCCCGCTATGCCCTTTTGCTCTCTTCCCATCAGAGGAGGGTGACATCTCGTCCCTCTTCCTGCCCTCAGCAACCTTCAGGACCTGGGATCTGTGTCCTCCTCAAGTCCCCATGGACCGCCTTGTCTGGAGCGTCACACTTCATACTCCAAACGGACACACATATGCATACACGTACACAAACACTTTCCTTCTGAGCCCAGGTCAGAGGCTGAGCTAGATTCCGTACCCCACCTCTACACCCCCCCCACCTTACAAAACCAACATTCTTCACTCCTGGTGAGCTGAAGTGGGGGATGTGGAGGGTTTGGGGGGTCTAGTTGCGTGTGTCGAACCAAAGGTGCCGTTGTGCATAAATTAATATAAGGTGAAATTCTTGCCAGGGAGTCGTCTTGCACTTCTCCAGACAGAGGAGGCCCCATCTACTTCCCATCTACTTCCCCTCACACCTCTGGACTGGTCTCGTGTGGGGCAGCGTATTTAGGGTACTGGCTCTTGATAATTATCGATTCGTTTGAACTGGGATTTTGTAGTGTCCAACACATGCCTATCACAGGTATCCCCATTGAGAACATTATCTTGGCATACCTGGGTCGAGAGAGGGGAGGAGAAGAGAGGCTGTCATGCAGAATACTTTGTGAATACCAGTCCCCATGACCATTATTTAATGGTCAATGTACCTTCCGAATGTATTCACACCCCTTGACTTTTTCCACATTTTGTTGTGTTACAGCCTGAATTTAACATGGATAACATTTTGATTTTGTGTCGCTGCCCTACACACAATAACCCATAATGTCAAAGTGGAATTATGTTTTTAGAAATATTTATAAATGATTTATAAATGAAAAGCTGAAATTTCTTGAGTCAATACGTATTCAACCCCTTTGTTATGGCAAGCCTGAATCAATTCAGGAGTAAAAATGTGCATGTTGAAGTTATTAATTACACTTTGGACGGTGTTTCAATACACTGAGTCACTACAAAGATAAAGGCATCCCATCTAACTCAGTTGCCGGCGAGGAAGGAAACCGTTCAGGTATTTCACCATGAGGCCAATGGGAAATCTGAGGTTGGTCGATTTTCAAGTCATCGCCTATCGAATACACAGTGGGATATGGATCAGTTTGCACTTCCTACGGCTTCCACTAGATGTTAACAGTCTGTAGAACCTTGCCTGATGATTCTACTGTGAAGTGGGGCCGAAGGAGACAGGAATGAGTCAGGTCTACCATGAGCTGACCATGCGCCTTCACATGAGAGGGAGCTCTGTTCCATCGCACATCTTAAGTCAATGGAATTCTCCGGTTGGAACGTTATTGAAGATTTATGTTAAAAGCATCCTAAAGATTGATTCAATACATCGTTCGACATGTTTCTACTGACTGTTATGGAACTTTTTGACATTTCGTCTGCTTTTAGTGAACGCGCTTCCTGACTTTGGATTTGTTTACCAAACACGCTAACAAAAATAGCTATTTGGACATAAATCATGGACATTACCGAACAAAACGAAAATTTCTTGTGGGAGTCCTAGGAGTGCATTCCGACGAAGATCAGCAAAGGTAAGTGAAGATTTATAATGCTATTTATGAGGTTTTTTGACTGCACAATTTGGCGGGTAAATGTATGGCTTCCTTTTGTGGCTGAACGCTGTTCTCAGATTATTGAATATTGTGCTTTTGCCGTAAAGCTTTTTGAAATCTGACACAGCGGTTGCATTAAGAACAAGTGTATCTTAATTCTATGTAAAAGATGTATCTTTCATCAAAGTTTATGATGAGTATTTATGTTATTTGACGTGGCTCTCTGCAATTTCTCCGGATATTTTGGAGGCATTTCTGAACATGGCGCCAATGTAAACTGAGTTTTTTGGATATAAATATGAACTTTATCGAACAAAACATATATGTATTGTGTAACATGAAGTCCTATGAGTGTCATCTGATGAAGATCATCAAAGGTTAGTGATTAATTTTATCTCTATTTCTGCTTTTTGTGACTCCTGTCTTTGGGGAAAAATGGCTGTGTTTTTCTGTGATTTTGCGGTGACCTAACATAATCGTTTGTGGTGCTTTCGCTGTAAAGCCTTTTTGAAATCGGACACTGTGGTGGGATTAACAAGAAGTGTATCTTTAAAATGGTTTGAAATACTTGTATGCTTGAGGAATTTTAATTTGGCGCCCTGCACTTTCACTATCTGTTGTCATATCAATCCCGTTAACGGGATTGCAGCCATAAGAAGTTTTAAGGATCAATTTTCTTCCAAAATGACATACCCAAATCTAACTGCCTGTAGCTCAGGACCTGAAGCAAGGATATGCATATTGTTGATACCATTTGAAAGGAAACACTTTGAAGTTTGTGTAAATGTGAAATGAATGTAGGAGAATATAAGACATTAGATATTGCTAAATATTTTTTTTTAAATCATAATCTTTGAAATGCAAGAGAAAGGCCATAATGTACTATTCCAGGTTAGGCACAATTTAGATTTTGGCCACTAGCTGCCAGCAGTGTATGCACAACGTTTTAGACTGATTCAATGAATCATTGCATTTCTGTTCAAAATGTTATATCAATACCTCCCAAATGTGCCTAATTGCTTTATTAATACATGTACAAGTTCATAACTGTGAACTCTACTCAAACAATAGCATGGTATTCTTTCACTGTAATAGCTACTGTAAATTGGACAGTGCAGGGGGACACCAACCCCATAGAGGTTTTAATGGCTATGATAGTTGAAAAATTAGGATGGATCAACAACATTGTAGTTACTCCACAATACTAACCTAAATGGCAAAGTGAAAAGAAGAAAACCTGTACCGAATAAAAATATTCCAAAACCTGGCACTGCCTTGCTAGGACACGTGACCCCCTCCTAAAGTGTCTTACCAGTCGGTGCCACACGAAAACCTAGCTATAGAACCCCACAGTGGAGGTGTCACAATACCCATAAAACCTAGCTGTCAAACAAGGAAATAGTTCCAATCGTTTTTCCAACATTCTTATTTCCCATAGAGGATTTTATACTGAACAAAAATATGAAAGAATTTCAAATATTTTAACAAGTTACAGTTCATATAAGGAAATTAGTCAATTGAAATGAATTAATTAGGCCCTAATCTATGGATTTCATTGACTGGGAATACAGATATGCATCTGTTTGTCACAAATACCTTTAAAAAAAGGTAGGCACATGGATCAGAAAACCAGTCAGTATCTGGTGTGACCACTATTTGCCTCATGCAGCACGACACATCTCCTTCGAATAGAGTTGATCAGGCTGTTGATTGCGGTCTGTGGAATGTTGTCCCACTCCTCTTCAATGGCTGTGCAAAGTTGCTGGATATTGGTGGGAACTGGAACACATGTCGATCCAGAGCATCCCAAACGTGCTCAATGGGTGACATGTCTGGTGAGTATGCAGGCCATTGAAGAATTGGGACATTGTCAGCTTCCAGGAATTGTGTACAGATCCTTGCGACATGGGGCCATGCATTATCATGCTGAAACATGACATGATGGCAGCGGATGAATGGCACGACAATGGGCCTCAGAATCTCGTCACGGTATATCTGTGCATTCAAATTGCCATCGATAAAATGCAATTGTGTTCGTTGTCCATAGGTTATGCCTGCCCATACCATAACCCCACCACCACCATGGGGCACTCTGTTCACAACGTTGACATCAGAAAACCGCTCACCCATATGACGCCATACATGTGGTCAACGGTTGTGAGGCCAATTGGACGTACTGCCCAATTCTCTAAAACAACGTTTGAGTCTGCTTATAGTAGAGACATTTACATTCAATAATCTGGCAACAGCTCTGGTGGACTTTCCTGCAGTCATTATGCAATTGCCTGCTCCCTCAAAGCTTGAGACATATGTGGCATTGTGTTGTGTGACAAAACTGCACATTTTAGAGTGGCCTTTTATTGTCCCCAGTAAAGGTGCACCTGTGTAATGATCATGCTGTTTAATCAGTTTCTTGATGTTGCACACCTGTCAGGTGGGTGGATTATCTTGGCAAAGGAGAAATGCTCACGAACAGGGATGTAACCAAATTAGTGCACACAATTTGAGAGAAATACGCTTTTTGAGCATATGGAACTTTTCTGGGATCTTTTATTTCAGCTAATGAAACATGGGACCAACACTTTACATTGCGTTTATGTTTTTGCTTAGTGTAGAAGGGCTGTGTTTTGTGTAGGCTTACCCTGGTGTGACTTTTTGATAACCGTGTAAATCTCTCTAGGACAAGGCGACTTTTATTATGACTCATACTGGGGTACTCTAGTTGCTAGCTCAAGTGGGGACACTTTAGGCTGAGGAGTGAGTTTCACACATCCCCATGTGCAACAAAAGCATCCTGTTTGCAATAAGGCAATATACTTGTAATAGATTGGTCTATTAACATGGTAATATGTCTAGATACGATTATCACTTACTTGATTGGTTAACTTTGATGCGTTGATTAATATATAGTACCAGTCAAAAGTTTGGACACACCTACTCATTCAAGGGTTTTTCCTTTATTTTTTACTATTTTCTACATTGTTGAATAATAGTGAAGACATCAAAACTATGAAATAACACACATGGAATCATGTAGTAACCAAAAAAGTGTTAAACAAATCAAAATATATTTTAGATTTTAGATTCTTCAAAGTAGCCACCCTTTGCCTTGATGACAGCTTTGCACACTCTTGGTATTCTCTCAACCAGCTTCACCTGGAATGCTTTTCCAACAGTCTTGAAGGATTGCCCACATATGCTGAGCACTTGTTGGCTGAGTTTCCTTCACTCTGCGGTCCAACTCATCCCAAACCATCTCAATTGGGTTGAGGTCGGGTGATTGTGGAGGCCAGGACCTCTGATGCAGCAGTCCTTCACTCTCCTTGGTCGAATAGCCCTTACACAGCCTGGAGGTGTGTTGGGTCATTATCCTGTTGAAAACAAATGATAGTCCCGCTAAGCACAAACCAGATGGGATGGCGTATCGTGCAGAATGCTATGGTTGCCATGCTGGTTAAGTGTGCCTTGAATTCGAAATAAATCACAGACAGTGTTACCAGCAAAGCACACCCACACCATCACAGGTCCTCCTCCATGCTTCACGGTGGGAACCACACATGCGGAGATCATCCGTTCACCTACTCTGCGTTTCACAGACACGGCGGTTAGAACCAAAAACCTCAAATTTGGACTCATCAGACCAAAGGACAGTCTTCTTATTGGTCTTCTATATGTGTCTGTTACTTGACCTCTGTGAAACATTTATTTTGGCTGCAATCTGACATGCAGTTAACTCTTATGAACTTATCCTCTGCAGCAGAGGTAACTCTTCTTTCCTGTGGCGGTCCTCATGAGAGCCAGTTTCATCATAGTGCTTGATGGTTTTTACGACTGCACTTGAAGAAACTTTCAAAGTTCTTCAAATTTTCCGGATTGACTGACCTTCATGTCTTAAAGTAATGATGGACTGTTGTTTCTCTTTGCTTATTTGAGCTGTTCTTGCCAAAATATGGACCTGGTCTTTTACCAAATAGGGCTATCTTCTGTATACCACCCCTACCTTGTCACAACACAACTGAGTGGCTCAAACGTATTAAGAAGGAAAGAACTTCCACAAATGAACTTTTAACAAGGCACACCTGTTAATTGAAATACATTCCAGGTCACTACCTCATGAAGCTGGTTGAGAGAATGCCAAGAGTGTGCAAAGCTGTCATCAAGGCAAAGGGTGGCTATTTTGAAGAATATCAAATATTAAAAATATATATATTTTGATTTGTTTAACACTTTTTTGGTTACTACATGATTCCATATGTGGCATTTCATAATAGTGAAGACATAAAACTATTCTACAATGTAGAAAATTGTAAAAATAAAGAAAACCCTTGAATGAGTAGGTGTGTCCAAGCTCTTGACTGGTACTGTATATACAAAAGTATGTGGACACACCTTAAAATTAATGGTTTGGCTATTTCAGCCACACCCGTTGCTGACAGGTGTTTAAACCAAGCACATAACCATGCAATCTCCATAGACAAACATTGGCAGTAGAATGGCCTTACTGAAGAGCACAGACTTTCAACGTGGCACCGTCATAGGATGCCATCCTTCCAAGTCAGTTCGTCAAATTTCTGCCCTGCTAGAGCTGCCCCAGTCAACTGTAAGTGCTGTTATTGTGAAGTGGAAACGTCTCGGATCAAAAACGTCTCACAGAACAGAACCGCAGAGTGCTGAAGTGCGTAGCATGTACAAATCGTCTCTCCTCGGTTGCAACACTCACTACCAAGTTCCAAACTGCCTCTGGAAGCAACATCAGCACAAGAACTCTTCGTTCTGGGTTTCTGGGTTTCCATGGCCGAACAGCCACACACAAGCCTAAGATGATCATGCGCAATGCCAAGCATCAGCTGGAGTGGTGTAGAGCTCGCCACCATTGGAGTAGATGAAACGTGTTCTCTGACAGTCCAGTCCGACAGACGAATCTGAGTTTGGCGGATGCCAGAGAACGCTACTTGCCCCAATGCATAGTGCCATCTGTAAAGTTTGGTGGAGGAGGAATAATGGTCTGGGGCTGTTTTTCATGGTTCGGACTAGTCCCCTTAGTTCCAGTGAATGGAAATCTTAACACTACAGCATACAAGGACATTCTAGACGATTCTGTGCTTCCAACTTTGTGTCAACAATTTGGGGAAGGCCCTTTTCCTGTTTCAGCAAGCCAATGCCCCAGTTCCCAAAGCGTGGTCCATACAGAAATAGTTTGTTGAGATCGGTGTGTAAGAACCTGACTGGCCTGCACAGAGCCCTGACCTCAACCCCAACGAACACCTTTGGGATGAATTGGAACTCCGACTGCAAGCTAGGCCTAATTGCCCAACATCATCCAACATCAGTGCCCAACCTCCCTTATGCTCTTGAGGCTGAATGGAAGAAAGTCCCCGCAGCAACGTTCCAACATCTAGTGGAAAGCCTTTCCAGAAGAGTGGAGGCTGTTACAACAGCACAGGACGGATGCCCATGATTTTGCAATTAAATATTAGACGATACTTCTGGTTATGTAGTGTGGAACATGCTGCATTGAACATGACCCTATACCATGTTTTGGATTAGTAAAGTTAACAAACGGAGCTCCTCTCTCCTGTCCAGTTATTAGTAGTTATTCTATAGGTTATAAAACCTCAAATACGACTATGGATTCAAATGAACAAATGTGTGGATTGTAAATGGAGCAGCCGTGCAACTGATATTTCACGGCCGGAGGCAGGAGAGCTAGCTACCACTGAGGATATTAGCCCAGATAACCATAGCGACGAAGGAATGGCTACTTTGCAAGTTGGACATGTAGAAGCTGACATGGGAACAGGACTCCCACAGGTCTTGCGGGTCCCGCAGGATTCTGACAGGAATGGGAGTGAAGTTCTAGAGTCAAGTTCGGGACAGGATCAACAGTCTACAGGAATAGGCATTACAGGAATAGTTATAAAAAGCGTTTTTTGGGGGAGCAAATATGTCATGTGTGGAGCATTTCATTAAAACAACAACAGTGTAAGCTAGGTCTAATATAGTTCACTTAATAAAAATAAATTAAAACATGGGCTCACTTGCGCCTCGCTCCAGTTGTTGCCAGTCACTAGGCTACCTCAGATAACAACCTACCTCAGTAGCCTAAATGATGAAGCTGTCAAGGAATTGCAATGTCTTGTTGCAGCCAAGGACCCATCACTAACATTAACATTAGAGCAAAGGAAAGAGCGATGTTTTAGCTAAAATAGATGGAGTTGTGTTTGACAAGGAAGGAACTTGTAAAAAATGCTGTGGTTTAATCAAATAGGCAACCAACCGGAGAGCAGGACAACCTGAAGCAGCATAGCTGCTCTACTCCTAACAACTTTACATTCAAGACCAATTTTTCGTGTATTTAACTAAACCTGTGCCTGAGATGAAGAGTGAAATAAAAATTGATTGACCTATGCAGTACTGCCACTCAGGTTTTTATTTTATTTTTCATGTTATAAATGTTGATGTGTTGTAAATGTTCATATGTGCACAGTGCTCAGATTTATGCAGTAGCTGTGCTGAGCAGACCATCCTGCTGTGGTTTCTGTCCTCATCCTCCAGCGTCAGCCGTGTCAACCTCTAGTGGACTAGTACTGTAACGTGAGCACTGGGAGTCGGGAACCAAGTTCAGGGAGTGCATCATTTAATAAACAAATGAACAAAACAAGAAACACAAACAGCAAGGAAACAGACTCAGAAACAGTGACGCCTGGGGAAGGAAGGGAGTGACATATATAGGGCAGGTAATCAAGGAGGTGATGGAGTCCAGTTGAGTCTGATGATGCGCAGGTGAGCGTAACGATGGTGACAGGTGTGCGCCATAACGAGCACCCTGGTGACCTAGAAGCCGGAGAGGGAGCACATGTGACAAGTACAAATAATCTCTGGAGGATTTTGAAAGTTATCCACCTCCTTTGAAGCTATGGATGTTTACAAATGATATTAAAGACAACAAAAAGCTCAGTGTGTTTCTGTGATTGATGCTGAAACAGATGGACTATTAAAGAATCTGATCACACCTGATCCACTAAGTACGTTGCCGTATGACGAACTGAAACTAGTGTTGCTAGCTCACTACAAACCAAAACCACTGGTGATTTTAGGGAAAGCAAAAGCGGCTCAATCAGTAAATGCAGTGAATAAAAATGCGAAAACATTTCCCAGGAGTGTAAAAAGGACAATTCAACAGCAGCAATGACAATTGAGAGAAAAAGAATCCAAGGCAAAAAAAAGGCAAAAGAATGCTGGTCAGCAACCATGCTACAGGAGTGGAGGACAACATTCTGCTCGTGATTGCAAATTCAAAAATGAGAAATGCCATGTCTGTTCTGAAGTTGGATACATAAGCCATGCATGTAGGAACCGCAGAGCAGGACAGACACAGCATGTTGATACTGCTGAGAGCAATGACAAGAGTATTGACGATGATTCAGAGTTGTTTGGGGTGTATATAATTAACTCTAATGTAACAGTTGTCCTCCTCCTCTTCGTCCGAAGAGTAGGGATTGGACCAAAGCGCAGCATGAAAGTTGGACATAACGAATTTATTAAAGAAAAGACGAAACACGATAAACACTTGAAAGGATTATCAAAATATCAAAACGACGTAGACAGACCTGAACATGGAACTTACATAAATACACGAAGAACTCACGAACAGACTACATACACGAACGACAAAACGAAACAGTCCCGTGTGGTGCACATACACAGACACAGGAGACAACCACCCACAAACAAACAGTGTAAACAGCCTACCTTTATATGGTTCTCAATCAGAGTAAACGTCAAACACCTGTCCCTGATTGAGAACCATATAAGGCTAATTTCCAATTACCTAAACATAGAAACACAAAACATAGAATGCCCACCCCAACTCACGCCCTGACCAACGAAACACATACAAAAATAACAGAAAACAGGTCAGGAACGTGACAACTAATTACAATGGGGAAAAGGGCATTACAGTGAATGTCAGTGAATGTTAAAGAAAACACAGTTACAGCTGACTGCCTACTCAGGTGAAAAAATCCCTTTGGGCATGTTAAAAGTGCCAGTGCAGTACAGGAAATAAAGTGACTTTGCCGTTGATAATTGTTAAAGGAGACAGACCTGTACTGATGGGCCCTAATTGGCTAGAGGAAATACAGTTAAACATCTTTTCAGTGGAAAGGGCTGTGACAGACACAGACTGGCAGTCAAAGCTGTACTACAGTGCCATCAGGTAGTGTTTTCAGAAGGGACAAATTTCATCAAAGATTTCCAAGCAAAGATCAGAACACGTGCTGACGCTCATCCCATTTTTCAGAAGGCAAGACCAGTGCCATACGCATTGAACAAGCAGTGGACAAAGAGTTGGATATGCTCGGGGAGACAAAGATCATCACCAAAGTCGAAAGGAGTGACTGGGCGCGCCAATAGTCATCGTTCCAAGGAGTGACAAATCCCTTGGGTATGTGGCACTTGTTAGGTCACCATTAACCAGAGCGTGGAAGAGGAGACTTACCCCTTACCAAACACTGAGGACTTATTCACTACACTAGCTGGAGGAACATCATTCAGCAAATTGGATCTATCGCACGTTTACCAGCCGTTCCAGTTGGACACAGATTCTGAGAAATATCTGACAATCAACACTCACTGTGGGTTGTACAGGTATCATCACCTCAGCTATAGTGTCTCAAGTGCTCCTTCAATCTTTCAGTCGGTCATGGACCAGATCCTACAAGAAATCAAACATGTCACCCGTTTCCTGGATGACATCAGGAGAAACATCTGAAAAAGCTGTATGAAGTGCTCAAACGTCTGAAGAAGTACGGGGTACGAGTGAAACTCTCAAAGTGCACACTTTTCCAAAACATCTTGAAATACTTGGGTCATCAGATTGACAAGGAAAGACTGCATCACACAGATGTAAAAGTTGCAGCCATCATCAAAGCACCCAAGCCAACCAACGTAACACAACTTTAGTCGTTCCTAGGCCTGCTAAACTATTATGGCAGATTCCTATCAAACCTGTCACCTTGCTCCAGCCGTTGCACAACCTGTTGAGAATAGAAGAACGCTGTAGTTGTACTGCCGCATGCGACGCAGCGTTTGAGAAAAGCAAACAGCTGTTTCTACAGAGTAATGTCCTGGTGCACTACAACACCCAACGACCCGAGACTTGCCTGCGACGCATCAACATATGTTGTGGGTGCCATTGTCTCCCACATCATGGACAATGGAGAAGAAAAACCCATTGCGTTTGCTTCACGGATGCTATCAGACGCAGAAAAGAATTACACCCAGATTGAAAAAGAGTCCCTGTCAATTATCTTTGGAGTCAAGAATTTCAAGAAATACCTATAAGGAGAAAATTCACATTAATCACAAATCACAAGCCTTTGCTGGCTATCTTGGGACCCAATGGGTGGCCAAGTCACGTGACAGATGAAGACACGAGTTGTCTGAAGATTAAGGCTGTGCACTCTGGGGTTTGCGAGTGATCATACCCCCAGCACACAGATAGAGATTGTTGCAGGACTTTCACCATGAACATCCTGGCATCTGTCAGATGAAGGCCTTAGCCCATAGCTATATCTGGTGGCCAGGATTGGACAGTGACATAGAGAAGAAAGTGCAGAGTTGTCAAATCTGCCAAGCAGTACAGAAGATGCCAGTTGTCTCACCACCTCATGTTTGGAGATACCCCAAAAGGGTGTGACAGAGAATTCACATCGACTTCGCTGTAAAGGACAAGTACTTTTCAGTGATTGACAGCCATTCAAAGGGGTTGGAAGTTTTTCACATGACATCATCGAACGTCATTGAAAAGCTACAACGCCTGTTCGCAGCCTACGGATTGTGCAAAGAAATCGTCTCTGATAATGGACGCCAGTTGGTCTATTCCGATTTCAAAATGAGTTGTCAACCCCAGAGGATATCCCCGATATCCCACGGACAGCTCCAGTCCTGACCGCTCACCAACGTTCCCAGAAAGCAACCTCAGCCCAAGTCAAGTTGCGCAGCCAGCACTTGAAAGGTACCAAATCCAGCTCCAGTAAACTCAAGGAGTGCCATAACGTAGCCTGCGTACAGTGCATTCAAAAACCTTCACTTTGCCACATTTTGTTGCGTTACAGCCTTATTTTAAAATGTATGAAAATAAATAATTTAATCAATCTACAAACAATGCCCCACAATAACAAAGCAAAAACTTTTTTAAAATCTTTTGGCAAAAACAGAAATACCTTATTTACATAAGTATTCAGACCCTTTGTTATGAGACTTGAAATTGAGCTCAGGTGCATCCTGTTTCCATTGATCATGCTTGAGATGTTTCTACAACTTGATTGGAGTTCACTTGTGGTGATTGATTGGACATGACTTGGAAAGGCACACACCTGTCTATATAAGGTCCAAGAGTTGACAGTGCATTGACAGTGCATCAGAGTAAAAACCAAGCCATGAGGTTGAAGGAATTGTCCGCAGAGCTCCGAGACAGGATTGTGTCGAGGAACAGATCTGGGGAAGGGTACCAAAAAAATTCTGCAGCATTGAAGGTCCCCAAGAACATAGTGGCCTCCATCATTCTTAAATGAAAGAAGTTTGGAACCACCAAGACGCTTCCTAGAGCTGGCCGCCCGGACAAACTGAGCAATTGGGGGAGAAGGGCCTTGGTCAGGGAGGTAAACAAGAACCCGATGGTCACTCTGACAGAGCTCCAGAGTTCCTCTCTGGAGATAGGGAACCTTCCAGAAGGACAAACATCTCTGCAGCACTCCACTAATCGGGTCTTTATGGTAGAGTGGCCAGACGGAAGCCACTCCTCAGTAAAAGGTACATGACAGCCCACTTGAACTTTGCCAAAAGGCACCTAAAGGACTCTCAGACCATGAGAAACAAGATTCTCTTGTCTGATGAAACGAGGATAGAACTACCTGGCCTGAATGCCAAGCGTCACGTCTTGAGGAAACCAGGCTCCGCTCATCACCTGGCCAATACCATCCTTACGGTGAAGCGTGGTGGTGGCAGCATCATGCTGTGGGGATGTTTTTCAGTGGCAGGGACAGAGAGATCCTTGATGAAAACCTGCTCCAGAGCGCTCGGGACCTCAGACTGGGCTGAAGGTTCACCTTCCAACAGGACAACGACTCTAAGCACACAGCCAAGACAACGCAGTAGTGGCTTCTGGACAAGTCTCTCAATGTCCTTGAGTGGACCAGCCAGAGCCTGGACTTGAACCAGATCGAAATCTCTGGAGAGACCTGAAAATAGGTGTACAGCAACGCTCCCCATCCAACCTGACGGAGCTTGAGAGGATCTGCAGAGAAGAATGGGAGAAACTCCCCAAATACAGGTGTGCCAAGCTTGTAGTGTCATACCCAAGAAGACTGGAGGCTGTAATCGCTGCCAAAGGTGCTTCAACAAAGTACTGAATACTTATGTAAATATGATATCAGTTTTTTATTTGTAATAAATTTGCAAACATTTCAAAAAACCTGTTTTTCATTTGTCATTATTGGGTTTGTGTGTAGATTGATGAGGGGGAAAAAAACAATTTAATGCATTTTAGAATAAGGTTTTAAAGTAACAAAATGTGGAAAAGGTGTAATAGATGTCTATTAACATGGTAATACGCTTAGATACAATTATCACTTACCTGATTGGTTAATCCTGTGACCTATTAACTTTGATACGTTGATAGAACGTGCTGCCTCAAACATGCCCCTGTGTTGTACTACCATGTTTTGGATCAGTAAAGTTACTAAATGTAGCTCCTCTCTCCTGTCCAGTTGTTATAAGTTACTAAATGTAGATCCTCTCTCCTGTCCAGTTGTTATAAGTTATTCTATAGGTGATAAAACCTAAAATACTACAATAGTAAAACTGCAAAACATTTGGCAAAGAAATGTACTTTATGTCCTGAATACAAAGCGTTATGTTTGGGGCAAATCCAACACATCACTGAATACCACTCTTCATATTTTCAAGCATGGTGGTGGCTGCATCATGTTATGGCAAGGACTAGGGAGTTTTGTAGGATAAAAATAAACGGAATAGTGCTAAGCACAGGCAAAATCCTAGAGGAAAACCTGGTCCAGTCTGCATTCCAAGAGACACTGGGAAACAAATTCACCTTTCAGCAGGAAAATAACCTAAAACATAAGGCCAAATATACACTGGAGTTGCTTACCAAGATGACATTGAATGTTCCTGAGTGGCCTAGTTACAGTTTTGACTTAAATTGACTTGAATATCTATTGCAAGACTTGAAAATGGCTGAAGAATTGTTTTAATAATGATGTGCAAATATTTTACAATCCAGGTGTGCAAAGCTCTTAGAGACTTACCCAGAAAGACTCACAGCTGTAATTTCTGCCAAAGGTGATTCTAACATGTATTGACTACTTATGTAAATTAGATATTTAATTTGCATAAACAAATGTGCATAAATAAATGAAGGGGGTTGAATACTTTCTGAAGGCACTGTAAGTCTTCACATTGCAGTGACTTTGATATAGCCAAAGTTCACAGTTCAACGCGCATGCACATGTAATTCTGTTGCTTACTCCGAACTGTGAGAAATATTTATTTTAGTATGAAAAAAAACTCTCATCTCATTTATCATGAGCTGCCATCTGTCGAAACAGTTTTGGGGAAGGGTGGCATGTCTGGACATGAGCACAGGAGTTGGCTCCCAGCAGAATATTGGTTAGCTGTCAGAAAGGGATCGTTTCTCTCCAGGACTCTCCTCAGATTCAAGGAGGCAGTGTTAAAATAGATTAATTTCTTTTTCAAATGTGGTGATGTCACCAGACAGGCCAAAACTTTATCCCACCAAAAACCGCTTTCAAACCGCTCTTACACGAAAATGGCATTACAATCATTTTCACAATTTCACAGTATTATTCCAACCTAGTGTGGAAATAAAAATCAGCAAAAAAAGAAACGTCCCTTTTTCAGGACCCTGTCTTTCAAAGATAATTCGTAAAAATCCAAATAACTTCACAGATCTTCATTGTAAAGGGTTTAAACACTGTTTCCCAGGCAGGTCCTCACCAGACATCACCGACAACAACGTCGCCTATGGGCACAAACCCACAGTCGCTGGACCAGACAGGACTGGCAAAAAGGGCTCTTCGCTGACAAGTCGCGGTTTTGTCTCACCGGGGGTGGAGGATCCGTCATGGTCTGGGGCGGTGTGTCACAGCATCATCGGACTGAGCTTGTTGTCATTGCAGGCAATCTGAACGCTGTGCGTTACAGCGAAGACATCCTCCTCCCTCATGTGGTACCCTTCCTGCAGGCTCATCCTGACATGACCCTCCAGCATGACAATGCCACCAGCCACACTGCTCGTTCTGTGCGTGATTTCCTGCAAGACAGGAATGTCAGTGTTCTTCCATGGCCAGTGAAGAGCCCGCATCTCAATCCCATTGAGCACGTCTGGGATCGGAGGGTGAGGGCTAGGGCCATTCCCCCCAGAAATGTCTGGGAACTTGCAGGTGCCTTGGTGGAAGAGTGGGGTAACATCTCACAGCAAGAACTGGCAAATCTGGTGCAGTCTATGAGGAGGAGATGCACTGCAGTACTTAATGCAGCTGGTGGCCACACCAGATACTGACTGTTACTTTAGATTTTGACCCCCCCTTTGTTCAGGGACACATTATTCCATTTCTGTTAGTCACATGTCTGTGGAACTGGTTCAGTTTATGTCTCAGTTGTTGAATCTTGTTATGTTCATACAAATACTTACACATGTTAAGTTTGCTGAAAATAAACGCAGTTGACAGTGAGAGGACGTTTCTTTTCTTTCTGAGTTTATATATCAAACACAGAAAAATCATGTTTTTGACCTCACTGGGCCTTGAAGTATTATTGCTGCAAATTAATCAAAGTTAGCCAAACTGTTGTTCATTAATGATTTACACAGCTTTCTGCAGATGGCAGGTTCACTGAATAGAAAGCAGAGAAAACAACTAATCCGCAAATTGTGACGAAGTGACGAATTGTAATATTGACTGGTTTAACATTCACCAGTTTTATTTACTGTTGTCATGGTATAACAATGCACGTCTTATTGAAAATCAGAGAAGGGACCAAGTTACAATTTTGCAAGTCCTAAGCAAGTCTCAAGTCTTAACCTTCGAGTCAAGTCCCAAGTAATAATAGGCAAGTCTCAAGTAAAGTCCACAGCTCAGGTCGAGTCAACTCACAAGTCCCTAATTTTGCGTTTCCAGTCCTCAAGTTAATGGTTAAATGTGTTATGCCAATTTCAGAGGTGGCACCACAGAGTTTTCCTAATCTGGTAATCTAACTGTGATTAATTAATACGACTATTTTTACATGGGCAATGATGGGACTGGGACCAGATTTATATTTCAGCAGACACTCTTATCTAGAGCAATTTACAGGAGCAATTAGGCTTACCTGCCTTGCTCAATCAAATGTATTTATAAAACCCTTTTTACATCAGCAGATGTCACAAAGAGCTATACAGAAACCCAGCCTAAAACCCCAAACATCAAGCAATACAGAAAGGCACAGACAGATTTTCCACCTAGTCAGCTCAGAGAGTTGAACCATTGGCCTTTCAGTTACTGGCCCAACGCTCTTAACCACTGGGCTACCTGCCCCCTAGATATACAGCTATTTTCTAAACAGGTCACATAAAGACATTCTGGAAAAACTCCTGGCCCTAGGGAGGAAACCCTGTCAAACTGCAGCAACCTTATACTTGTCAATATGAATTATATTTTAAAACTAGACTTTCCTTTACACAGTCACAATTAGACAATAGAACTCACAAGGCTGAGCTTGCTTTGTGCAGGTTTGCCTCATATAGGCCTATGCAACTGCAATTAAAAAGTAACTCACACAGTCTATTTATGTAATCTGTATCGTGTTGTCTGATTAATTTCAGTTAATAATATGATTGAAAAGGTAAAGGTAGCCTACTCAGCCAGCCGCAGTTTACATATAGCCTAAACCAAATTGATCACGTTCACATTTTCTCCAAACACAAATAAATGGGCAATAAATAGGCTACATAACATTACCACTTCATTTACCCTGGCCAGAGGGCAAGTGAGGACAGGGAGTTATCAGTAGCCTAGTTGATCAGACTGAGAAATCCTCTTGTTTTCTTCCCAAACAGTTTAGTGTATGCTGCTGCAATATTTTTGTGAAGAGTTCTTGCTTGTGTATATCGGGTGTGATGTGTTATCAAGTTTGCTAAATAAATACCGGAGGACAGTGGAGCAGTGCACACTTTGCTAGATGACTTGCTTTGTGCCCTGCCTGTACAACCTGTGATTTCCGTGAATCTGATTGGTCAAGAAACAGAACAGAACGCAAAGAACCTGCAGCACTCTGATATAAAGCACATATAGGCTTACATAGCGTGCGAAATGAAAAACGAGTCTTTCGAGTTATACAGCACAAGTCCAAGTTAAGTCACAAGTCATAGATACTCAAGTCGAAGTCAAGTGGCAAGTACTTTTTCTTTTTGCCAAGTCAAAATTTGAGACTCGGATAGTACTCCAGTCCAAGTCACGTGACTCAATTCCACATCTCTGTTGAAAAGACTCAAACCAGGACCAGGTTTTCTTTTTCTTCCCTCTGAAAAGACTGTGCAGTGGAGTGGGACAAAACATTATTTTCTAACCCCTCATGACCACACAGGGTAACCTCTGACCCTCTAGCCTGCGATCCTGTTCATTCATACACCTTCAGAGTCAACAGCAGTGTAGACAAACACCCTGGATATCTGTGTGTTCCTATTAATGGGTGTATCTGTCAATGTGTGTGCCTGAGAGTTTGCAGATATAGTCAAGAGGGTCTTCAAGGTCACCATGTAAAAAAATGCAGATAGACTCAAACTACTAACACACACATAGCTGAAAATACAAGCACAAACCCTGCACTTTAATAATATTAAATAGGCTTCTCCATATGCATTTGATCAGATTGGTCAATGTGAGTAATGATATGAGTAGTCTGGGCAACTGTAAAAACAGTCGACACAAAGACTTCCGAGTTGTGTTTAACTGACATTGTCCCCACTCCCGTTGACTGACGCTTTTGTTCAAGCAGCCATACACCCGAAACATTATTTGTTAGTAACCCAGACGTTTACCCGGTTATCTCAGTTTGTTTAGACCATTTGCCAGGCCTGAAATAGCCTGTCACTTAGCACCTGCTATTTACCAATTTCCTTCAATAGCGTGCCGGCAAACATGACTCCCTAGCTGCCGGGACAGACCAACGTAAAACAGGACAAAAATACAAAAACAAGATTTTACTGGAGTTACTCTGTCTCAAGAATCAGAGGAAGCAGAATGACATGTCAAAGCGAGTCAGAGAGAGATGGAGGGAGTGAGAAATAGACACAGAATGAATGGACAAGAAAGCCAAATTGTCCTTCCTTCAAAGACATTCCTCTCTCACTGTTATGAGTTTATGAGTGATGAGGACTTGAGAGGAAAGCAGTTTAAGATATGATAAACAAACAGTAACAGTGCATGAGCTTAAAAGATTACTATGGGCACAATGGCAAGCATAACAAAGTTCTTAGGATGTGCCTTTTGAGGTTTTCGTTTCTCGTAAGACAAGTGCATTAGTCAATAAAAATGACAGAAAGCACTTTGAAGCTACCCCTTAACTATCAACACTTAAAGTTGCTTGCAAGAGTAAATCCTGCTTTTGATGGATTATTAAGAGTGTATTTGAACACAGATTTGTAAATTCATCTTTTTGGCTGTGTTAGAATTTTTTACTGGATCAATTTTAGTCCTTCTTAGCGAAGCATAGTCGGCATAACACAATCATGCACAACTACAGTAGCTATTGGGAAGCACAGTCGCATAACACAATCATGCACAACTACAGTAGCTACTGGGAAGCACAGTCGGCATAACACAATCATGCACAACTACAGTAGCTACTGGGAAGCACAGTCGGCATAACACAATCATGCACAACTACAGTAGCTATTGGGAAGCACAGTCGGCATAACACAATCATGCACAACTACAGTAGCTACTGGGAAGCACAGTCGGCATAACACAATCATGCACAACTACAGTAGCTACTGGGAAGCACAGTCGGCATAACACAATCATGCCCAATTACAGTAGCTATTGGGAAGCACAGTCAGCATACACAATCATGCACAATTACAGTAGCTATTGGGAAGCAGTCGGCATAACACCATCATGCACAACTATGTAGCTACTGAAAGGTGATCTTTGTTGAACTTTCACTGTTAGGACATTTTTTTAAACACAGGTCTGTCCTATGAGGTATTTTTTTACGCATAGGACCAGACACACACACACAACACCACTCTATCACCAGCTGAGTCAAGGCAGGGATCTAAGTGTTGCCTGAGCAGTATGTCATCACACAGCTTTCTGGAGAGCTCCTAAAGGTCTCAAAACAGTGGCCTCTTCCTCACCGAGACTCACTGTATGTCAGTAACAGTGACTATTCCAAGACCTGCGCTAACATGAAGCCATGAAGCATTTTCCATCTGGTTTAGTCTGGGGCCTCCTGGCAGTTAGAAGATATAAAAAGCCTAGCGTGCCTGGCTCTCTTTCTGCCTCGTTCTGCCCCATGGAGATGAATGGCTGCTATCAGTGGATCCATCTGGCAACATGGCACTCCGCTCCCCATGCTTTCATCCCCACTCACAGGTCTGACAGCCACAGCCACACGGCTTGCCAACAGCAAGGACCTGCCAATCAGATCTTACCCTGCTGCAATAACACTGCTCTCTAGGCCAATCACATCGCGGGCCCTGTGGGAAACAACATGGAACTGTAGCATCCGTGCAGTTATACAGTGCTGTAGCGATGTTTGGTTCTATCAGTAGTGGTGATGCTGGGTGGACTGTAGGTGGAGTAAATGGGTGGTATACTGTAGATGTACTGTGTGGGGCCTCATAGTTGTAGGTAGCTTACCACTGTAGCGGAAACTCAATGATCTGGAAAGGTATTTCAATTCAACCTTTATTTATCCATATTGTATTCTCATTGAGCTAAAATCTATTTTACTAGAGAGAATAGGTATGTTCCCTACTGTACTGTACTAGCCTATATTGTGAAACACACCCATTCACTTAGCAGAAAACAGGCATATACAGTTTGACCACTTGGATCTACAGAGGTCTGCAAGTTCTGTTAATTTGGATAATTTGATTAGCCTCCTCACCACAAAACAATTGTCACATCACTCATTGAAATCAAAGCTGTTGGTTGATTGAGTACACATTAAAAGTACATTACTTACTTATGTGCGCAATAAAGTGCATCCACCACAACTCATCCTTCCCTAAAAATAATTGGGCATGATTACTTCACAATGTTTTGCTTTCATCAATATAATAATCTACAGTGTCTACAGTGTATTATTTGGTGAATAGTCTCGTCTACATGAAAAGCAACATCAGAGACTCTTTGTGTCTGTAAGGTCGGAATGACGGGAGGCCTAAACAGGTTTAAATAAACATCTTCATCTTCACAGAGCTCCAGCATGCTGTTTAGCCTCAGTGAGTTGGTGTGTTGCTTTTGGAAGGATGACTGACTGACTTTCTTCACCAATTAAGGATTTATGCCAAGACGATTTAAACGTGTAGAGAAACGGGTGGATTTTGATAAGCCAGGTCGAAATAAAGTCAATTATTGTATTGATGTTGTTTAATATTCTTACCTCCTTTATAAATCAGATGAGTCCGCAACTTCAAATAGTTTGTTTTATTTATTTTCCCCCATAATTGAATTGAAAGAAAAGTTGTTTTTTTAATTAGGATATTTTTACATTTTAGATGGAAACCTTTATTCTGAATTAATTTCTTAAGATATTCAAATTATTTCTGCCTGCTTTCGTTAATTTGGGCTGTTTTTGGGTGAGCATTATGTAACAAGTTGTAACTATTCCAAACCGGGAACGCTAACCCAACCTCTGACTTCCTATTGCAATGTTCTATCTACCCCTTTGATAGCTCTGATCAATTCAAAAGTTGTTGATAATGGCCAACCTGCTGTTGATTTTGTTTTCTACATCTATCTCTCTACTTCCCATGTAATTGCTTCCTTTAGGCATTTTTAAATGAAGGCAAATGTAGACGGAGTCAGCTCAGCTGCTCTACTCTCTTCACCTCTATGCATGTACCCTCACCAAACCTCCATCCCCTCATCATTCCATTCCTCCTTCTCTGCCACCCCCTCTATGTATCCCCTCAACCCTCAACCCTCCTCTCCTTCTTCTCCCTCTCTTTAACCACTGCAGAGAGCTCCAGGAAATGACAGGGGATCTAAATAATTACTGCTGGCCCACCGGCAAACAGGGAAAACAGCACCCTTCAAGAGAGGAGTGGGTTGGAGAGGGGTAGATGTGAGTGGGTGAGGGCTGGAGAAGGGGCCTGATAGAGACAGAAGTCCACAGGTTATGATTTGACCACACAGGAACAGGTAGGGAAGAACAACTGGAATGGTAGTCACAGGTAACATTATTATGGCAAATACTCCACTGTGATGCCACTTGCAAAGATCCATGCAGGAGCCTGGCCAACATTAGAAACTTGCAGATGTCAATATACAAAACGGATGATATGTCTATTCTCATTTAGACATATACCATTCCAGTAAACTATGTGTATTTCCTAATATTACTAAACTTTACTGTACCCCCATGCCAGAGGGAGCAATTTAGGTAACTAATAGTCTGGAGTGGACAGCATGTCCTTATTCAGGGCACTAAGATGGGCCACCCTCAACCCAAATGAGTTCCAGCCCAGGAAAAGGCCAATTCATTCTGATGATGTCATTTCCACTAGTCACCAGCGACTTGCAGCCGGCCCTGCATGTGTCGGGCGGCTGAATAGAAGGTATCCGTCATTCACCGGCTGATGAATGAACTCCAGATGTGCCCGTCCTCCGATGTCAGGGCTCCCCGTCCCCTCGCTTTGTTGTGATAATGATACAGTACCCAGAGCACAACTGTTTATTTTATTTTCCGTTCATTTTCTCCAGGAGTGTAGCCGTGCAAGTCAGGGACCCTAGGTTTGGGCTGCCTCCCGACAGCTGAGATGAAAGCAATGTCGAGTTATTCTACTTTCTCTGTGGAGTTTAATTAATTCATACCAGACCCCCCCCCCCCCCTGCATCTTCAATCAAACGCTGCCCAAACCTACCCACCCGTCCAGCATCACTACTCTGGACGGTTCTGACTTAGAATATGTGGACAACTAAAAATACCTAGGTGTCTGGTTAGACTGTAAACTCTCCTTCCAGACTCACATTTAGCATCTCCAATCCAAACTTAAATCTAGAATCGGCTTCCTATTTCGCAACAAAGCATCCTTCACTCATGCTGCCAAACATACCCTAGTAAAACTAACTATCCTACCGATCCTTGACTTCGGCGATGTCATTTACAAAATAGCCTTCAACACTCTACTCAGCAAATTGGATGCAGTCTATCACAGTGCCATCCGTTTTGTCACCAAAGCCCCATATACTACCCACCACTGCGACCTGTATGCTCTCGTTGACTGGCCCTCGCTTCATATCTGTCGCCAAACACACTGTCTCCAGGACATCTATAAGTCGTTACTAGGTAAAGCCCTGCCTTATCTCAGCTCACTGGTCACCATAGCAGCACCCACCCGTAGCACACGCTCCAGCAGGTATATTTCACTGGTCACCCCCAAAGCCAATTCCTCCCTCGGCCGCCTTTCCTTCCAGTTCTCTGCTGCCAATGAAAGAAAGAACTGCAAAAATCACTGAAGCTGGAGACTCATATCTCCCTCACTAGCTTTAAGCACCAGCTGTCAGAGCAGCTAACAGATCACTGCAACTGTACATAGCCAATCTGTAAATAGCCCATCCAACTACCTAATCACTATATTGTTATTTATTTTATTTATTTAGCTCCTTTGCACCCCAGTACCGCTACTTGCACACTCATCTTCTGCACATCCATCACCCCAATGTTTAATTTTCCATACTGTAATAATTTTGCCACTATGGCCTATTTATTGCCTCACCCCCCTTATCCTACCTCATTTACACACACTGTATATAGACTTTCTCTATTGTATTATTGACTGTATGTTTGTGTATTCCATGTGTAACTCTGTGTTGTTGTTGTTTGTGTCGCACTGCTTTGCCTTGGCCAGGTTGCAGTTGTAAATGAGAACTTGTTCTCAACTAGCCTATCTGGTTAAATAAAGGTAAAAAAAATAAAACACAAGGAAACCATGTGCTTTATGTATTTGATACCATTCCACTTATTCCGCTTCAGTCATTACCACGAGCCCGTCCTCCCCAATTAAGGTGCCACCAACCTCCTGTGTCACACACACTACCGCAGACTTGGTTGTAATTGTAAACGGCTGCTGGTAGCTCTACTGTAAGTCGTGAGGTGGAGGGACCACCACGGCCCACTCATGTAGGCAATTAATGAATATCATAGCTGTCAGGATCAAACGAGAGAGACACTTCCTGTTTGGGTCAGGTGACAACTCGAGGCATGCCGCGAGGAGGGTGGCTCTGTCTGAAGGGGACTGAGTAGGTAGAAGAAGTTGCCCCTAATCACTGATACTAGGGTCAGATATTTTTCAACATCCTAAAGTTTAACTTTAGGATTGGAGTAGGGACATCTGATCCTAGCTTTGTGGTCAAGGGCGACTACTACTGTACGTCTAGCAAGTCAAACCCTGAACCTCACCCTAACCTTGACTCTCTGAAGCGCTGTAATTTACCTAGCAGACTAAAGTCCACTCCATGGTGAAGGAAGTTTCTGATGACTCCACCAACGGAGTGGAGCAGAGACCAGGCTTTGTGGAATCTAGCTCCGACTACATCGATTCACCCAAAAAATACATATTATGAAATGCCTACCTTGTACCTATGTTTGTCCTCTGTAGTTGCGTGCCTTTCTTTGTTTGCTTAAATCCATACCTTTTCTATAAATGTAAATCAAATACAACCATCAACTGTTTGCTTATTACTGTTGCTCTAAAATGGCAGCTCAGCACAAATGTGCATGTGCCAATTGAATCTCAACAAGGAAACAGTTGGTTGTATTTGATTAACGTTTATTGAAAAAGTATGGATTTAAGCAAACAAAGAAAGGCACGCAACTACAGAGGACAAACATAGGTACAAGGTAGGCATTTCATAATTTACATTTTTTGAAGTGTTGACCTTGGGTGAATCGGTGTAGTTGGAGCTAGATTCCACAAAGCCTGGTCTCTGCTCCACTCCATTGGTGGAGTCATCAGAAACTGGAGTTTATTCCGCTATAATTTACCCAGAACTAAAATTTGTGCTAAAGCGTGTATTTTCCTGTTTAATCATAGAGAATGATAGAGGCCACAAGAGGCCAAAAGTCTGTTTTAGCATGACAGCATCATTGAGTGCTTCCACTATGCTTCCGACATTTATTTATTTTTAATTCTTTTAATTTAAAATTTTATCCCATTTTCTCCCCAATTTTCGTGGTATCCAATCGCTAGTAATTACTACCTTGTCTCATCGCTACAACTCCCGTACGGGCTCGGGAGAGACGAAGGTCGAAAGCCATGCATCCTCCGAAGCACAACCCAACCAGCCGTACTGCTTCTTAACACAGCGCGCCTCCAACCCGGAAGCCAGCCGCTCCAATGTGTCGGAGGAAACACCGTGCACCTGGCCCCCTTGGTTAGCGCGCACTGCGCCCGGCCCGCCACAGGAGTCGCTGGAGCGCGATGAGACAAGGATATCCCTACCGGCCAAACCCTCCCTACCCCGGACGACGCTATGCCAATTGTGCGTCGCCCCACGGACCTCCCGGTCGCGGCCGGCTGCGACAGAGCCTGGGCGCGAACCCAGAGACTCTGGTGGCGCAGTTAGCACTGCGATGCAGTGCCCTAGACCACTGCGCCACCCGGGAGGCCCGCTTCCGCCATTTTAAAGTAGTTAACTGGATGGGGATTCCTATGGGTTGTAGCCTCAATGGCGCTGCCCATGCTGTCATAGACCTTATAATGGCACAGATATAAAGATGAGTTCTCTATCTCTCTCTATATGCCACTCCGATGAACCCTCATAGATATGGGATATAGCCATCTCTCTTAGCCCAGATAGGCCATATATGAAGATAGACAATCACTAGTTACAGCCATAGTCATAAACCCTGCCTATTTCTAAAATGTATCTTCTTAAAATCTGATTTTAAACCTAACATAACCCTAACCCCATAAAAATATATGAAAACAAAAATGTGCTTTTTGATCTTAATTTAAGGTTAGTGATAGGCATAAGGTTATTATGTCTAACCCTACCCTTAAATTAAGTTCAAAAAGCACATTTTTGTTTTCATATATTTTTATGATATAGCCAATTTTGACTTTATGGCTGTGGTAACTAGTGACAACCTTGTTGAGGCTGTTACAAGAGGAGATGGTGGCCAAACAATCTCCCCCAAGGAGGTTGACAACACACACACACTCACGCACACTCAAATACCACCCTCATCCTTTAGATATAAGACTTGACGTGCCATTCCCAAAACATAAAATGACACAAATCCTTCACTTTTTAGGTTGTTTGTTAAAATGGTTCTGGAGGCTGGGGAAGCCAAACACATTCACATCTCTACACAAACAGAACTAACTCATTTTTACATCACAAGCTGACCTCATAATGTTCCAGTGTTGACCTTTGATGAGATCCACAGTCTTGATGCCAAGCCTAATGTAGAAATACCACTGCTTGACTATCAGCTGCTCGACTCTCTTGACCCTTACCTGTGTGACTAATATTTACTTTTGTCAATCTGCTCCAATCAAAAATCTTATACATTTGACATAAAAACATTCACCTGTGGTATTGAAATGAGAGCTAATTCTCTGCTCTACTCCACTTTAGGGGGCCCTAAGCGAGATTTGGTAGGGGGGCCCCTCCACCTTGCGGAAAAATGTTTTAGTTGATGGTGGAGAGACATTTTTTGTTTTAAAGTTAATTTCCAGCAATTCTGCACATTTTGCCATGGGTGGAGAGATTTTCATGCAATTCTACTAATTTTGCCATGGGGAGGAGCAATATTTGCAATTCTACACATTTACACATGACTTATGCCGTGTTAATATGATATCTGAGTGAGAATGACTAACAAAATCAATGGGGGCCCACTGGAGGTCAAGGCCACTGGGCATGTGCCCTACGTGCCTGGTCGGTATTCGGCCATAATTACTACAGGTTTAGATAGCTGTCTAGGCTAACTGCCAATTAAAAAAATTGTTAGCCCGACATGACTAATGGATTGACTGTCAGTGACTGACATAAGAGAAAAACTAAATATTTTTTCAAATTGGGTCGAGGACCCCCTACCGGCCGGGGGCCCTAAGCTACCTATTGTGTTGCTTATCCCTGGAAGGAACAATGATAATTCTATATGCCCTTTAAAGTACCAGGCAATTCTCTCTCTTTTCTATGAGAGCTAATTTCTGTCAGACAAAGGGGGAGGAGATTGTCCAACTAAGGTCAGATTGACAGTAAGAGCAGTAATTACTTGGTGACTGAGGAGCAGACGCAGCTATCCAATCCAGCCACTGAAGGGACGTCCAGCAATCCAACCCCCCAGCCTAGAGACACACTGCCAATCCTAATCTCTCACAACGAGCCACCCTGGACCTACAAGGCTCTATCAGTGAAGGGTGCATGCTGAATAATGATGCATGCAGGTGTCTACAATTTCTCCCTCGGTTAAAATCAATTACAGGTTATTTGTCTTATCCACCTTGAGGTCTGTGGCCAGCCAAGTGTTTATACTGCAGCACGCAGATTAAAAGGCGCTCTAGCCTCCTCTTGAGGCCAAGTCCAAACATGGAAGCTGCAGTGTGACCCATATCATACAGCTCTCCGCAGATTAGCAAAGCACCCTCTAACATGTTAGTCATTTAGCAGATGCTCTTATTCAAGAGCAAGTAGGAATAAGCGCCTTGCTCAAGGGCACATCAACAGATTTTTCACCTAGTTGGCTCGGGGATTCGAACAAGGAACCTTTCGGTTACTAGCCCCACACTAGGCTACCTGCTGCCCCAAGCATGTTATCCACATTTTTTAAAACACTACCAAGGAAACTTTATTCAGACAGGTGGGCTATTAAGTTAGGCGGGGGGGGGGGGGGGGGCACACCAAAATAATAGTAGGTGAAACACTGAACCGTAACTAGCCTTTGACATCAACATGTTCTGTTGAAATATGTCTGTGTAACACTAGGGGAAACCCTGAAGTGAAACTGGGCCTCCTGGTGGTTCAAAGCAGAGCCGGTGCAGTTCCTCCTGGTTAATGAGGCGGGTCTCCCTAATGAAGCATGCAAGAACCAACCGGGCCTGTACAGAACCTGACTGAATGGGTTCTGATCCGCAGGAAATGGGCTCTTAACCGCATGTCATATCCCCATCAGAGCCACTGTCAGAGATGAAAAAGGTGCTCGGTGGTCCATTGATGTATTACGCCATACCCTGTACTAATGAGTGCTAACATCTCTCTCTTCACAGGCAAAGAGACCATCAGAGAGCAGCTGACTGTACTCAAATACAAAGCACAAATACAGATGATGAGTGAGCAGATGATGGAGTGAGTGCATCTGTGAGTGTGTAGGGCCCTGTGAGTATGCATAGACAGTACAAAAATAAAAAGTCAATAAAGATACAAGGTTAACTCTGTGTAGCTATTTATCAGTCTTATTGCTTGGGGATAGAAGCTGTTAAAGAGGCTGTTGCTGTCAGACATGCACCGGTACCGCTTGCCGTGCGTTAGCAGAGAGTCTGAGAACATTGAGGCCTGAGAAGATTTCAATTCCAATAAATTCAGAGCACTTTTTTTTAAATCAAGTCATGAACTTAACTTTGATCACATTTTTAGACATAGATATATGGCTAGTTGCTGTAGCTGGTAATGGACAATTGACCTCTATTCGTTTGAGATTTTCCTCCATTTTCTGATTGGCTATTTCCATCAGGAAATGCATGTAGTCCTCCACCAGCACAGAGAGAAAGAGGAAGAGAGAGGCCGAACTCCGCGGAAAATTTGTCTCCCTCCAACAGGTGGCAATTTTTCATTGTTTCGCCCACCAAGCCAAGTTTTTGTATGGAGGTCAATGAGAGATTGTCAAATTTGGTCGACACAAAGATTAATGGCTTACTTGCTAAGTGAGGTTTATTTGATTGACTAGAAGTTTTGTAATGCTTAAGTTGTTACGAGTGTACTGATATAAGTACGACACGTGACACCCCGGCAAATTTGAGAAGAAAAACTGAGTTGTCCCGAGGTGGCTATGCATATTCATGGGTGAGACTATTAGCATAAAATACAGGCGGTTGACGTCAACAACCCTCATCAAATATTCAAAAAAGGATTACAATAATGAGATGTAATCCACCAATCCAAAGAAAGGGTAAGCAGAGCTAGACAGCACGCCGTGCCACTTTGTGGACAACAACGCCCACTGTTATGGCGGAGAGACATGTATCTTGTCAGTATATCCATAATCTTAGACCAGGACCATACCTTTGTGGCTCAGTTGAACCTCCAGACCATGGGTACTTTGGACTGCCTAGAGAGATAGCACATTGAGAACGCACTCTGAATAAACACAGAACCACCTCTGTTACACAAGCATATCAGTAAAGCACTTCATACAGAAGAATGAATACATGAAAACTTAAACTAAATTACAAACCAATATGATATTTCCCTTCTTGCTGACAGTTAATCCAGAGTTTCTAAAGCCAGAATTTATTGCCACAGTGTACTGTAAAATAAACATCAGCTCACATGAACAATCACAGCAGTGTTTTTCTGGCAACAAATGAAGGTCAATCCAAATGTCATGGTACAGTAGTTTCGATATAAGCAAGGATACAAAGGCAACTGTGATATGTTGTCAACTAGTCTGGAGAGTTTGATATGTTCAATGAGAACTATAGCAGGAGGGTTACCTGACTTACCAGAAACTGGGCTTCATCAAGCTGTCTGCATTAGACATGAAGCACAATAGGCTCAAACTTCAGGCTTTAGTGTCTGAAATAATGCAAAAGCTAGCAAAAACCTCACCCCATGGGTGGGTATAATTTGTGGAAGTTTCAACAGGAATCTGTTCCAACAACTTCGTAAATTATAAAATAATGTATATGTGAAAGATAATGATAAAATAATTCCACTCTGAAACCTTCACTGTATGAAATTGATTAGAATCATAAAATTATAATCTGATGTGTGTAGGTTTAGTCAGAATTAAGTTAAACAATGTATCTGTATAATGGGAAAACACAGACTGTCTGAGCAAGGCGTAGCTTAGGATTTGAACTTGTGTGTGTGTGTGTACCGAAGAACAATTAAAACTGTGTATGGGCGGACTTGGCTAGGCCTCTGAGAGACTTGGGAGAGGACAGGGAGACTTCTCAAGGTCTCCCTAATCTCGGGGGAATGGAACTCTCGGCTGGGTAGTGATACAAATTGGTGCGACCTGTGGAGAAGGATAAAACTCACCTACTGTTTGTGTGTATGTATGTGCGTAGGATACCTACTGTTTGTGTGGAAGTATGTGCGCAGCTATAAAATGGATGTTTTTGTATTCATGACTTTAGAACGTTCTCTGAATAAACTGTACTAGCCTTTTGCATAAGCTGAGTCTTTGACTAATTATTATTAAACCCATGGTCTTACAAACCTCGGGGATTGGTCGAAGCTATTGATTGATAGTTATTATCATTGGGATTGAAAATTCTCGTGCCAGTAAATAACAAGGTTGCCAACAAACAACGCATCCAAAGTTGTATAGCGGCAGAATAAAATACCAGGTAGGGAGTGGAATATTTCATTACGTTTTTCACTCACCACGTTTATTCCAAAACATGTCTGTGCTCACTCTGGTAGCCTATGGACAAACATTAAGAATAAGCTACGTGGTGAGTTGATGCCTATTCGGCAGCTAGGTGAATTGATCATGCTACTTTGTATGCGTTGTTTGTTGGCAACCTTGTACTTTACGAAGTTTTTGTTACAGATTCCTGTTGGAACGTTCCACAAATTTATACCCACCTTGTGAGATGTCCCTTCTTGCTAAAATCTATTTGTTTAGACATAGTTTATTTTTCTCCGTTGGATACATGTATTTTCCATCTCAACTAACAGATTGTGAGTATATTACTCCGTACCATATATAATGTGCATCGTAAACTAATGCCAGCTAGCATGCTTGACTAATGTTTCTTCTGCTATGGTATATTGGGGATTACACAATGTGCATCCCGCCACCTACTATGCGGGTCTTCCAGCGCCAGTACCCCTTGCAAGTTTTCAGATGTAAAAATCCTTAAATCCCACAAACTTCTCTGCCGCAGCCACAATAATGTCCAGTTTCGTAGACTTATTTGAGACTTGGTGCTGTCCATTTTATAACTGTGGCAATGAACAAAACAAAATTCAAATTTTTAAAACACACCTTATCTTTTGTCTGGCAGCAAACATTTACTACAGGCTGTGGTGTATCCACTACCAACTAGCTTCACTTTTTTTCTCAATTATTTTAAGGAGATTAAATTGACCACTAATTTTTGCCACCTCAATCTCCTTCACATGGCACTCCATGAACTCAGGATAATAATCTCCACCACAATTGGAACACCTTCCGTCCTTCTACACACCATTATTCAGTATACGCTGTTCGTCTGCACTTCACTTGAAACATGGCCAAATCCTTTACAATTCTTAGTGGTTTGGAAAGATAGCTCTTACAGCGTATCTTACATAACCAAGCTTCACATGCATAGGTATTTGCTCTTTATCAAAAAACAACAGTACTTCCAGACTTTCTTATTTTGCTCAATTCACCCAGCGGGTCAGACGCTTTTTACAGCATGACATCACAATCAGAACACGATCAAAACGATTGGGAACTATTTCACGCTGGGGAGTTTTACATGGCACCGGGCACCAACCACACCAGGAATTTTGAACATGAACATCCATCGTCACCCCTGAGATGACTCCTTTTACGGGTGCTCTACTCCAAAATTCAAAACTTCTGTTGTCCGGATTATTTTGAGGCCCACTGCAATCTTCCTCTGTTCTTCAAAAATATAATGAATCAAGATAAGCCCACTCTTGGTCACTCTCACAGACTCCACTTTCCAAGCGCATACCTTAAAATTTTCGACACTTCAAATGGGTTTCCCACATATGGATCCCAAGAAGATGAGATTCCTTATAATTCACACACGTAACCTTCACTGGAATTTTAGACAATTTCATGTTTGTTCCTGTTTTCGATACTACTATCCGTCGCCAAATTTGCCCGACGCGCTGCTTGATTCTAACTCAACATCCACTTCCGCTTTCCTGCCTAATGTTTTGAATGAAGTGCAATATGTATCAAATGAGAAAAGCGTTTTACGGTGGCGGAAAGTGTACAATTCGGATGTTTATAATGTCATGCTGTCGCCACCGTGCGGATAGTTATTTTGGGACAGAAATCACTGACAGCTTCCTTGCATAAATGGTGAGTCCGTTTCGACTTTTATTGCCTTGATATAAAGTTTATGCTAGTTGTATTTTAGAAAAATTATAGTATTTGTACTCAAATGTCCTGCTGAAGTGATAAGTTAGCTAGGTAACCAGACAGTGCAGTGGCTCGTTTGGTAACGTTAGCTAGCTAATGCCACTGCACTGTCCAAAGTCCACAAACCACTCGTGTGTCTACTAACGTTACTACTTGCCAGCTAATGTAAGCTGCATGTAAAGGTTTTAGTTGGTTAGCTACTCTATTTGTGTGCAGATGGCAACAACGCCCAAGTTAATGAGAGCCATTCGAGTGGGTGAGTTTGGAGGACCTTCCGTTTTGAAACTCTGCTCCAACATACCTGTGCCAAATCCAGGTCAGAAACAGGTAAATAAAATCATTCAAAAACGTTAGTAACTTACTATTACTTTTGCTAACTGTAAAGTGCAAAGGACAATGGATACCTTTTACATATATTGTATTGCACCTGTAGCTGTTTTATACGTTGTATTATGTCAGTTAATTCTAGTTCTGCAGAAGTTTCTCTATGTATGAAACAGCCTGTGTGTTATCCAGGTGCTAATCCATGTGCATGCGTGTGGAGTGAACCCTGTGGAGACCTACATCCGCTCTGGGACCTATGCGAGGAAGCCCAGCCTGCCCTACACTCCAGGGACTGATGTGTCAGGGGTTGTGGAAGCTGTCGGAGACAGAGTCCAACTCTTACAGGTGCTGCTCTTACTGTACCATCCATCCCTAGGCTACCAGTAACATTATGATCACTGATGGTAATTAGTAACTATTTGAATGCGGCATGTGTAGTTTGTGAGAAAGTAATTGCTTACCAACATTTTGCTTTGAACACTCCGTGATTATATAGACTGAAGTACTATTGTACTAATTGTATGAATGTATTCATATTGAGTTTGTGTATGACTATACTATTAGTTGCTGGAGTGGAAGTCTGGTCTATTTTACCATTCAGGCTGGTGACCGTGTGTTCACCACCGCCACAGAGACAGGAGGGTATGCTGAATACACTGTTGTGTCTGAGGACTGTGTCCACCGCCTGCCAGACCCCTTAGACTACAAACAGGGAGCTGCCATTGGGATCCCGTACTGCACAGCATACAGAGCTCTCTTCCATAAGTAAGACACCAGCATTTGTTTGTTTTGTTTAAGGAGAACGGAATTCTGAACTGATTATTTTTATGACAAGATGGGTGCAGAAGCAGGGAGACCGGGTATAAGTGTGTAGGGCTCACCGGTCCTACACCAATGTCTTGGTTGAGTTCTTTGGATTTGACATGGTTAGACAGACTCAGCATCACAATTGATATGATGTTCAATTAAGTTGAGATTCACCGACTCTGCTGCAAAAGAAGACATATTATTAAAATCTGTATGTCTATTATTTACTAATAAAGTATTTGATTGTGGGGTGTGTACAGTATAATGAGTGGCTCTTATGCTTATGAGTCTTATGCTCCATTGTGTCTTATGATGCAGAGCACATGCTAAAGCAGGCGAGACAGTACTCATCCATGGAGCCAGCGGCGGGGTAAGATCAATACCCTCTTCTGTTTAATGTCTGTGCTATAGTTATTTTCCCCCATTTTCATTTAATTAAGATCAAATGAATCCAAATTACCTTTATTGCACTGCTTAATGACAAGTATTATTGGGGGGTTGATTTACTAGGGCCCAGTGTTTGTGACCTTTTTCTGGGTGGTGTGTATCTTTTCAGGTGGGAGTGGCAGCGTGTCAGATGGCCAGAGCCTTGGGTCTGAGGGTCCTGGGGACAGCAGGAACCGCAGAAGGACTGGAGCTGGTCCTGAGGAATGGAGCTCACCAGGCCTTCAACCACAAAAATGAAGGATACACTAGCAAAATCATGGTAGGTGGGAAGGAGTCATAGTTGCGGTCTCCATAGACCTGAATACATTTTAAGGACATTTTTTGTATGACTCCCAGTGGGTGACTGCTATTATGCTCTACTTTGACACCGATTAGCTGCTAAACCAGAGGGGGTATAATAAAATGTTTGTTATTACAAATAAAAAATATTAAAATTTATAACATGTTAGCCTAGGATAAGTTAAGAACTGGGGTGATGCTTTTGTAAACACAGGTTGTCTTAATAAGTTATGTCTGGGCAATTGTTTTTTACAGGATGCTACCAAGGGGCAAGGGGTAAATGTGATTGTGGAGATGCTGTCTAACGTGAACCTCAGCAATGACCTGCAGATGCTGGCCTACGGGGGGAGAGTGACGGTCAGTATATGTTACGTTAGCATGTGTAATTTATTTTAGACTTTTAGAGCCACTTTTGAATATGTATTGGTTATTCATTGTTAATTCTTACTCAGTTTTCCTCTTTTGTTGTTTAGGTTGTTGGCAGTAGAGGCCCCATTGAAATCAACCCTCGAGACACCATGGCCAAAGAGTCCAGCATCATTGGTGTTGCCTTACCCTACGCTACTGTTGTAAGAGTCTAGATTCCTAGTATAATATTGATGCTGGTTTAGGCAGTGGTCGTTCTATAAATCATACATTCTGTAGTGTAAATTATACACTACCGTTCAAAAGTTTGGGGTCACTTAGAAATGTTCTTGAAAGAAAAACACTTTTTTTTTGGTCCATTTAAAATAACATCAAATTGATCAGAAATACAGTGTAGACATTAATGGTGTAAATGACTTTTGTAGCTGGAAACAGCTGATTTTTAATGGAATATCTACATAGGCGTACAGAGGCCCATTTATCAGCAATCATCACTCCTGTGTTCCAATGGCACGTTGTGTTAGCTAATCCAAGTTTATCATTTTAAAAGGCTAATTGATCATTAGAAAACCATTTTGCAATTGTTAGCACAGCTGAAAACTGTTGTGCTGATTTAAAGAAGCAATGAAACTGGCCTTCCTTAGACTAGTTGAGTATCTGGAGCATCAGCACTTGTGGGTTCGATTACAGACTCAAAATGGCCAGAAACAAATAACTTTCTTCTGAAATTCGTCAGTCTATTCTTGTTCTGAGAAATGAAGGTTATTCCATGCGAGAAATTGCTAAGAAACTGAAGATCTCATACAACGCTGTGTACTACTCCCTTCACAGAACAGCGCAAACTGGATCTAACCAGCATAGAAAGAGGTGGGAGGTCCCAGTGCACAACTGAGCAGGAGGACAAGTACTTTAGTGTCTAGTTTGAGAAACAGACGCCTCACAAGTCCTCAACTGGCAGCTTCATTAAATGGTACCCTCAAAACACCAGTCTCAACGTCAACAGTGAAGAGGCGACTCCGGGATGCTGGCCTTCTAGGCAGAGTTGCAAATAAAAAGCCATATCTCAGACTGGTCAATAAAAATAAAAGATTAAGATGGGCAAAAGAACACAGACACTGGACAGAGGAACTCTGCCTAGAAGGCCAGCATCCCGGAGTGGCCTCTTCACTGTTGACGTTGAGACTGGTGTTTTGCGGGTACTATTAAATGAAGCTGCCAGTTGAGGACTTGTGAGGCGTCTGTTTCTCAAACTAGACACTAAAGTACTTGTCCTCCTGCTCAGTTGTGCACTGGGACCTCCCACTCCTCTTTCTATGCTGGTTAGATCCAGTTTGCGCTGTTCTGTGAAGGGAGTAGTACACAGCGTTGTATGAGATCTTCAGTTTCTTGGCAATTTCTTGCATGGAATAATCTTCATTTCTCAGAACAAGAATAGACTGACGAATTTCAGAAGAAAGTTATTTGTTTCTGGCCATTTTGAGCCTGTAATTGAACCCACAAATGCTGATGCTCCAGGTACTCAACTAGTCTACAGAAGGCCAATTTTATTGCTTCTATAAATCAGCACAACAGTTTTCAGCTGTGCTAACATAATTGCAAAAGAGTTTTCTAATGATCAATTAGCCTTTTAAAATTATAAACTTGGATTAGCTAACATAATGTGCCATTGGAACACAGGAGTGATGGTTGCTGATAATGGACCTTTATGCCTATGTAGATATTCCATTAAAAAATTTGCAGTTTCCAGCTACAATAGACATTTACAACCTTAACAATGTCTTCACTGTATTTCTGATCAATTTGATATTAATTTAATTAATGGACCAAATTATTTATTTTTTTCAAAAACAAGGACATTTCTAAGTGACACAATTTTAGAACGGTAGTGTATCTTCTGTTGTCTCTACAGGAAGAGAAAGCTGAGTGTGCCGCGGCCCTGTTTGCAGGGATGGATGCTGGTTGGCTGAAGCCTGCTGTAGGAAAACAGTACACCCTGGACATGGCCTCCCAGGCCCATATTGACATCATAGACTGCCCAGGGGCTTCTGGGAAGATGGTACTGACCATGTGAATGGAACAGCTGTAGGATTACTGTGAAATGTTACTGATTTACATTGGGATGAAATTCTGATTTCTTTACATGTGTTTCATTCATATGGAATTAAAATTGCTTAAAATCTTGCCACAGACAAAGATGGTGTGGCTCACTTTCGGTGATCTTCGTGATTAATCATGTGCATTTCTAAACCAAGTTGTTGTCATTTCAATGCATTGGGTCAACAAGAAAAAATGTTGTGAAATAACAATATTTTAATTGAATGTCATTTTTGTAAAATATTACAAAGGGAATGCCTCCTTTTCCAGATTAAATAATAGCGTTGAAGTGTGCAGTCTTTTACCTCGGTCAGGCACAAGTTAAGTCAGGGGTGAGTGTGACGTCGTGCCATCTCAGGTAACAGCCCTGCGAACTGAGCATGCTCAGAGAAGCACAGGTAACCTTACCCAGCCTCTCCAATACGAACACAGACAGTTGACTGTGAAACAGTAGAAGTGACTACTGTAACCTGGACCGGGTCAACATCGAAATGTTGAAGGACAATGAGTGCTTATATAATGTTATATTGGACTGGTTGTAGAAGTAATGTATTGGACTCGCAGCTGATCTGTGGATTGTCAATGATGGTGTATGGTTGGATTCTCTGGTCCATTTAGGCCTGCAGGTAAGACTTGATCTGGATAATGTTTCTTCTATGTACAGTTGAAGTCAGAAGTTCACATACACTTAGGTTGGAGTCATTAAAACTAGTTTTTCAACCACTCCACAAATTTCTTGTTAACAAAGTATAGTTTTGGCAAATCGGTCAGGACATCTACTTTGTGCAAGACGCAAGTCCTTTCTCCAACAATTGTTTACAGACAGATTATTTCACTTATAATTCACTGAATCACAATTCAAGTGGGTCAAGTTTACATACACTAAGTTGACTGTGCCTTTAAACTGCTTGGAAAATTCCAGAAAATTATGTCATGGCTTTAGAAGCTTCTGATAAGCTAATTAACATCATTTGAGTCAATTGAAGGTGTACCTGTGGATGTATTTCAGGGCCCACCTTCAAACTCAGTGCCTCTTTGCTTGACATCATGGGAAAATCAAAAGAAATCAGCCAAGACCTCAGGAAAAAAAAATGTAGACCTCCACAAGTCTGGTTTATCCTTGGGAGCAATTTCAAAACGTCTGAAGGTACCACATTCATTTGTACAAATAATAGTACGCAAGTATAAACACCATGGGACCACGCAGCCATCATACCGCTCAGAAAGGAGATGACGGTTTGCAACTGCACATGGGAACAAAGATTGTACTTTTTTGGAGAAATGTCCTCTTGTTGGATGAAACAAAAATAAAACTTCTTGGCCATAATGACCATCGTTATGTTTGGAGAAAAAAGGGGGAGGCTTGCAAGCCGAAGAACACCATCTCAACCGTGAAGCACGGGGGTGGCAGCATCATGTTGTGGGGGTGCTTTGCTGCAGGAGGGACTGGTGCACTTCACAAAATAAATGGCATCACAAGGAAAGAAAATTATGTG